>NW_019525099.1:376930-407422 GCF_002814215.2 Seriola lalandi dorsalis | reverse complement strand
CCCCAGCCCCCACACCCCCTTTGTTGCAGTTATGAATCTTGAAGACCTCTTACGAAAGGTTACCACAGCTGTCCTATTCCAGCTCTTATTTATCAGTAAAGCATATAGTCAAACATAAACACACATACACACACACACACACACACATTCACAGCAGCAGTTTTGTATTTGCAACTTGTGTTATTGTAATTCTGCTCTTGGTATTTAGATGGTAAAGGTCACTGATGGACTTCTTTTGTTGTGCTGTTTGAGGTCTCTTTTGCCCATTGTGTTAACAAGTCATTAAAAATTGAGGGACGTAAGGCAGGCCAGAAGACATTGCATATGTTTGGAAGCATTATTATTATTAAATAATCATGTTTGTCTCCTAAATTGAGAGTGACTCATGCCACAATATCAGTAATTAGATAAATTATTGATGGGCTAGTGGGTGGGTGAGAGGATGGTCGGTGGTGGAAATGGAATTGCCAAACCCAATTACTGTCTTTTTCTCAGAGTGGCCCCATTAGGGTTGTCACTTAGACCACCAAATGGCGGCACTAATAAAACCGCAACTAGCACTTAACCATCTTAATTAATAGTAAGATGATTAATATTTTAATTGCCGTGGATTAAACACCGTTCGCACTGAGAGAGAAGCTTTACAAGAACAGGCTGACGTGTCCTGCGCTGTCTGCTTTGAAATGTCCAACATGTCATGTTTCACAGCGCGCTCCCTCACACAGACTCTCACGTATAAAACAGCGCCGGCCAACATGTGAAGAGACGTAAGAGAGTTTCAGTGTAGAAGACACATTCATGACTTTTTAATGACAAGGTGACAGATGTCATAGAATTCTCCTTAAGTGACTAAATCAGTCAGTTGAGGTTTAGCATACAGTAAGTGCACAAGTTGTCCATGTTTACACTTTATCATATTAATCCCCCTTAGTTAATTCTGATGTGTACACTGTGTAAATTTTGTAAACCCAGGTGTTAGCAATAAAGTCTCAGATGTAAAGTTTTAATACAAGTTTGATGCAAAAACAGCTGACAATTGTTTCAGCTTTTTTCCCAACTATGAGAAATATAATGTGTGCATATGTTTACTATATGATTTAGAGATAGTTCTTTGGATGTCATTCATATCAAAAGCTTGTCCTGTGTTTCTTTCATGTGGCAAACAGCTGCACACAATTTGAAAATAAGATAGGTAGTTTTCAACCTCCATGTTGCCCTCTGCAAAGAAAGGACTTCAAGAACAGACCGCACCCGAGCTAACACAATACCCCTGGGTTCATGTCTACCATCAGCGCTATGAGGCACCTGCACACACTCGCATATGCCACAATAAAAAGCGACTATCCCTCTTCCGCTAATACCCATCAACCCCCCCTCTCTCAGGAGGGCATGGTGTCTTCCATCCTCAACATGAATAAAACAAGTTGTTATTCTTTTCTAGATAAACACCCTCCAAGTGCCCGCAAACAAGAGGGGGAAACGACGCCAAGCTTTGGTTTTCCTCCAGCAATTGCAAAGGAGATGGGCTCCCTAGACACTCGCTGGGCTCTGCGAAGTGGTCCTACACTGTACAAAGTGTCTGCTTTGCCAGAGGCACAGGATGGAACTTCTAAGCACAAATAAAACCAACTAAATACCTAGCAAGGCTTGTTCGTCATTTGAACAAAGCATATTATTCATTCACTTTGTCAATTCCTTATGTACATGGTGTTATTAATCAAATTCCCCTGTGAGATTTGAGCTGTTGTTTGTTCATTTGAATCTACAGAATGACTCGGCTGGTAAGTGAATCATTAGGAAGCATCACTTTGGCCCAGATTTGACAAAGAGGCTGGGAAGGTGTACATTAGCCGACGGAAAAGGTTAAGCATTGTAAAATGAGAGAGAAAATGTGGCGGACAAATTGAGAAATTAGCAATGTGCGGGTGGGAAAAGTCTCGGAGGACCCGGTGCTGAGGCGAGACCTATTATGGCACATGGCACCCGGCAGCTGGGTGGGTAATTATCATCATGTGTTTAGCAAGGCGCCCTTATCCAGGGCAACGTATATGACTTGTGCTTTAACCACTTAGTTGGCCCATTTAGCGCCTGTCTCTTATACACATCTGCAAGTCAGCTAGAGTTGGTGGCTTGGACTGTGATGCAGGTGTGTGACCTGTACTGCGGTGCCAGAGTGGCAGAGGTGGCCTTGCTGTGAACGGGTGTAGCTTGATGTCCTTGGGGAAGGTGAGAGAGTGACCCCATGAAGATCCAGCTGGAAGCCTGGTGAGCAGGGGGCCCAGATGTGTGTGTGTGTGTGTGTGTGTGTGTGTGTGTGTGTGTGTATATGTGCATGCGTTTACATGTGAGTGTGAGTCCTTTAGTGTCTTCGTGCGTACCCAACTGCCAGCTTGGTACAAAACAGCTGGCTCCCACCATCTGCTACTGCTCCACATCAGCAGCCATGGAAAGTGTTGCCGATCTTTTTTTTTTTTTTGCTCAGTCTTATTCACAATTAAATACACATTGTGCATAAATGTAATATCAAACGGGGTCGAGAGGTTATAATGTGCAGAAAAAACATGCCATGTAAGTACAAAGGTTCCTCTTCAAATAGGAGGAAAAGTACTTTTTCTGTCATTTATTTTCAAAATTTAAAAAGAAAATCCGGTGGATTTACGTTTCTTTGAAAGCTACACTAAGACTATCTGGTGTATGTTAGCTTTTCCCTTTGGTTGTTAATCATTTGCTCCAAGCAAGCCTGCTCTATCGAACAGACTCAGGGAAAAGAGAGAAGGATTGGGAGGTTGGGGGGTTAGTATGCTAAAATCCCCCCAAAACTAGACACATGAGACATGCAGTTCTAGTGTTAATTAGGGAGCCAATATTACAAGATAAATCAGAGATGGAGGGAAGGTTTGGAGGAGACGGAGATAGAGGAGGAGGGATAGAGGAGGGGGAAAGGGAAGGAGGGAAAAGGGAGAGTGAGAAACAGAGAGCAAGGGAGGGCAGGGTGTTGATTTGAGCAGGGCCTGGGGGCAGCCTACAGGGCAGAGAGGGGAATGATAGACTGGCTAACCCGACGTTGATCAGGCCTGTGCATATCTCATCCTTACATCAATAGTGAACAACTGAAGTGGCAAGTGAAAGTTTGTTAGCTGCTCACTTATTTGCTTCAAAGTCAGTGTTAAACACCATCAAGTGTCACTCAATTTTAAGCTAATCAATTATGCATTTTGAACTGCTGATGCCTGAAACTCTTTTTCTATGGATCAGTCCTCAAAAGCATTTTCTTTTATGAAAACCAATGCCATCTGCGCACACACACACGCACACGCACGCACACACACACACAGACACACACACACACGCTGCCCAGCAAGTCTCATGTTGCTCACAGAAGACAGTAATGAAAAATGATTGTCCCTTTACCTCCCCAAATTTCAAGTCTAGCAGCAGCGGCAAAAGTGAGTAATCTGTAATCGGAGCGATGTGGAGGAGTGCAGCGCCGCTAATGCGACTAGACCCTGCTGTTCTCTGAGGAAGACAGCGCTGGAGGGGAGGAAGAAGAGGAGGAGAAGGAGAGGCAGAGGGAAGAGCAGGAGGAGGAACACACACCGAGGCAGTTGGGGCATCGCTTGCTCCAAACATGGCAGAAGGTATGGAACAAGGCGCTCTGTGTGGGCCCCATTATTTTTACTCCCCATTCTCTTTTCCCCTCTCTCCTTTTGAAGACGGTGGGATTTTTCTCCTCCTCCCTGACATAAAAGTAAACAACGTTGCCTGCAGGCACAATTTTCCCAGCAACACAATAAAATGTGCAGTGAATTTATGATGGTCATCCATTAGCTCTTACCAAGGAAACATCACCCGTATCTGTCGTCCATCATTATAATAGAGGGTTAATGCACTGAATTTACATAAAAAAGTCATATTGTCTGCATGAATTATTTACACCCTCAGCTGTTTTTTCCAATTTCCCTCTTTTTTTTTTTCTTTTCCGTCCTCTCGTTTGTGGCAAGGGGGTTTTTGGTCCAGATTCTCGTGGAGAAAATCTGATAGTAAATTCCGCTGTGAGGTGGTCCTATCATCACCACCTCTCTGTCCCAACATCTCTCTCCCTCCCTCTTTCCATCCCTCCTCTCATCCTCTTCTTTTGTCTTTGTCTGTGAGGGACAGTGAGAGCTCAGGGTGTTGTGATGTGCTTGTTTATGGCCTCCTGGTTGTTATCATGTCAATCAGCACACAGAAAATCTTTCACAGTGTCCCACTTGTGAGTATGTTTCCGTATGTACTGTATGTTTCAGCTTCGCTCAGCGTTTCGGTGAACAAACCTACAATATAAACCTAGGTACGATATAACACTAATTTTAAAAATCATCAATCATTAGTCCACTCCATTGTTCACAAGTGCATGTTAGCTCCTTCAATATCCCAAACCACACGCTACAGTTAAGATTATTTCATCCTAATTCTTTGGTGGCCTAATCTGGTAACGCACACTCAATAATCACAGTGTCAGTCAGTCGTCCTACTGTAAGTGAATTATCCCAGTATCACACCCCTGTAATGAAGGCTTGTACAGCGATAACAGTTGCCGCTCAGACCCCGGGGAAAGACTCAGTGATTGAGCAATTATGACAAGCTCAATTACTGTCATCATATTATCATAGCTAATCCAACTCCGCCATGCTGCGCCTTCCACTGCACTGATCACAGCGCCTTTTTCACTGTCACTGAGGTGAGAAAGTGCTGTCACTGACACCGCTTGTGCTCCCATGAACATGCTCAAATGAATATGTGGCAAATATGTCAATCTACTGGTGCCTGTCTCTGTTTCTGTCTTTCTACTGGATGTCTCTGGGATGGATGTCTTAATTTTTTCTAATTCTGCCTGACAGTGCCACAGGCGCTCTAGCGTGCCGAGCTAAATTTGTGACGCACTCTTGACAGAGTACGGGTTTTGTGAGTTATCTTCTTACTGATATGGCTAACGTGCTCCTAAGCAACGATCAAAGTGGCAGCCGCGACTCATCCGGCCATGCAGCGAAGCAAGCGGAGGCTCGCAGAGGGCTGGAGGAAGTGAGATGGGTTCAGGAGTAGTTAAGTTAAAGGAGGAACCTATACAAATCAGGGACCTCACAACCTTTCAGGTAATCCTCCGACAGTGGGAGCGACACAGGTCAGTCAAACAGATGTAGATGAGGAGGTCAATGTTGAAGAAAGTCAAAGACAAAACTTGCACAGAGCAGGTGTTTTGCAGCGGCAGTAGCAGTGATGCCAGAGGTGTGAAGGAAGGTGAATGGATCAATTGGAGCTGAGCCTCGGGTATAACCCATTCTCATCCATATAACATCCCTTTATATCGCCTTTCCCTCCCCTCCACACTGCTAACATTGTGTGTTTTCTTCCCCCCGTGCTCTTGTTTATTCCTCTCACTGGTACACTCCTCCTGAGGGGCCTGATCCCTGCTTGCCTCCAGGCCCATTTCTCAGTCCTGTTAAGGAGGTGGGGATTAGAGGTCAGAAACATGGCCACCTCCTCAGCCTGCATCGATTGCTGTCCACATGTTTCAAGAAGTACTGAAGGCAAGGAATGACCCGTTGAGGCATAAGGTTAGGTTTGTGACCTAATGACTTCCTCTGTGGTCTTTCTTGTCTGTCAGACAATTCTCTCACAGAACTCAAAAGGATTGTTGTTTCAAGTTCTACACAACGTGACATTTTGTAAATGGTTTTGACAAACTTTGGTTGAAAACCTAAAATAATGCAAACATACAGGAATCATACCTTATGTAACAATTTGGCCTGTTTTTGCCAATTCTCAACAAAAAAGGTTTTAAAAAATAGTTTTACATGAAAACATGAGTCTCTGCTTTACTTTCTAATTAAGCTTATTTTATCTGGAGTTTCATTTTTCAGATTCTGTGTGTAGATAAGCATAACACTATGCTGTATCTCTACATGCTCATATCAAAAGTCGGTATATGCTATAGTAAAAGATGAAATGATTTAGTGAAATATCACGGTATGTCGTGCTAATAAGTTTTGTGGAAAATAATATTGTTTAGAGTTGTTGATTATTTTTTCATGAAATTTCATTTGTTTAGTGAAAGTTCAGTTTTGTGAGTTTTTTTGTTTGTTTCGTTTCATGAAATGCTGTTTTGATTTTTTTTTTTAATAATTCTGTGTTGTGCGGATATATAGTTGTTAGGATATAAAGTCAAGTCATGTCAAGTTTGAAATTTTGGTTTTCTAAATAGGAAAAAAGAACTAGCACAGCTACCACTGGATCGCCTTCACACAACTTGCCAGGAAAGTAAACTAATCACTCACTTTGAAACAAAGTATCCCATGATGCTTAGAAGTGCTGAGAAGAAACCAAGCAGGTCAGCTTACTGTACAAATAGGGTGGCAAACAAATTTGCATGTCAAAATTAAAAATCAATGTGTTCCACCTCACCTAATGACCAATCTCCCTACTGCTGCTCTTGGGCTCTGATTAACATTCTGGGGGGTTCAGGAGAAAATGTTAGAGCAAAGCATTAATCTCTCTCAGCAAAAAAGCTTGTATCTTCTGACAGGTGGGTCAAAGTTGCCGTTTAATCTAGCCCATAATTTCTGAAATGTGCTGACAGAGTGTATTTTAATACATTAAAACATGGCTGTGTTTGAGAAAGCTCAAAGCGCGACACCTAAGCAGGAAGTCTGTGTCTCTGGCTCTGAGTTATGGCATGTTGGGGAAATGGGAGGAATGCAACAGAAGCCGAAGGAAAACCTCAAGAAAACTGTATGAGAGGGAAGTGGGTTTGCTTGCTTTCATATTTTATACATTTAAGACCTTATTTTTGGCAGAAGGATATCAGAGTCTTATATGAAAATAGAAACTGGAACATTTTAAAAAGATCTCTTTTTGGTTGCTTTTACTCTGAAATTAAAACCGACCTCCAGCAGCATTACAGTCCTGTAACCCTGAAATAATCCAATCACTAGATTGTAGATTCTAATTTCACCTTTAATTAATAGATTAAGTTCATATTACACTAAAATGTTTGTGTAATATGTGTACTTTGACATAGTTTTTTATAACCAACAGTAAAAAATACCAGGATTTTTTCATCAAGCCCTTAAAGACCCTAAACCTGCCACAACTATTTATTTGTTCGATGGCCTCCACTTGACTTTATTGGCCACTGGCAGGGAGGTGCCTTCAGAGGTGTCCTGCTTGCCTATTGAAAAATGTGTCTCTTACCTCTTGCCCAACCTAGTGGAAATAATATTACTCTCACTGAGAGATCATGGTGTCAGGGTGAATTGTCCTGCAAAAGATGGGGGAGATGGGAGACATGTATTGATTTTTCATTTTGTTGGGGTAAGCAAGCATGTTGCGGCCGAGCGCGGGTGCAATGAGGCAGACAGAATGTGCTAGACTGCTCTTCCAGCCTGTCACCCGTGAGCTGTGACTGCTGAGAGACACCTTGAAAACAATTATCAAGAATAAGTAAAACACTATCAATGTGTTTTTTTTCTGTTTTTATCTTTTCACATTCAAGGTATCGCAAATGCTCGAGGTGATTACCTGTCCGATTATATTATTCAAAGCTCATAGAGCTGGTGGGGAAAATTTGGCCAGGGATCCAGAGAGGAAACTGAGCCAGCATCACCCCAGATAGGGATGAGCCAGAGCTAGCCAGAGCTGGCAGTCGTACATCATGCTGGGCCTTGCAGGGCGGAAATGCTTGTCAAACACATTACATGATGCCACAGGTCATAGACGCATCCCAGCAGTCCAGCCCTTGGCTAACAGCTACAAACAGTGAATGAATGCCAAATTTAACAACCTCTGTGAACCTTACTTGAAGTGTTCAACTCGAACCATCTGTAGTTGTTCATCACTGCAGAGAAGATGGGGCTTGATAAAGAATGCGAGTGCTTCCTATCAACTCCTGTATATCCCTGCTCTCTTTGACTTTGCAATAGAGGACACTGATCTCAGTTTGGGTCGTAACCTACAAAATATCCTTCTTAGTGTTCCTGCTGTGGAGGGACACAAGAAAATGTCCACAACTCATTCTTGAACATGGAAAGGTTTAGAAGCCTTTGCAGTCAGTTCACTTCCTGAATATACATGACCTGTTTGGAGGGTGTTGTGTGCCCCTCCATCTCTGCTTCTCCTCTACTTCTCACATTCCCCATCACAGCTCATGCATTTTGCCCACCGCCTCCGTGCTCCTCATTTGCAAAGGGTATGGTCTCAATGGTGGTCGGAGGTGTGACAGACATGCAGTGTGGAGAACACAGCGGTCATCCGCTGCCCTTTCTGTGCTCCAGTCACCCTGATGACCGATACACACTGGTCTACAGCTCTCCACCCCTCTGCATCGCAGCTACCTTCTCTCATGTCTGTGCTGTTGGGGTCAGAGTTGGATGGCGACAATATGAGCGCATCAGTATACCTAATACTTCCACCTGTTATGGTGCTAGCAAAGTCCTAAAT
Source organism: Seriola lalandi dorsalis (assembly GCF_002814215.2). Taxonomy (NCBI): domain Eukaryota; kingdom Metazoa; phylum Chordata; class Actinopteri; order Carangiformes; family Carangidae; genus Seriola; species Seriola lalandi. The sequence continues at coordinate 398,947 of NW_019525099.1, read as the reverse complement.
ATTAATGCAATCCAGCCCCTTTGTGGAGTCATATAAAAAAAGCACTGGATGTGGAGAAGATGCGTCTGTGACAGGAGTAGAGTTACTGTCATTTCTGCAGGTCAAAGAGAAATTTATCACTAAATGTATCTCAAAAACAGCCAGACATATAGAAAAGACAAACTTATTTTCTGCTGTATCTAGACTGTATATACAACACTATATTTAAGGTTTTAAACTCACCTCTCAAATATGCTCAGGACAATAGTGATTACAGATGCCTACAAGAAAATTTCCTTTTTTTCTCTGCAACCTGTATATTCATAGGTTTAGATACCGTTCCTATTAGAAAAACATTTTACTGACCACGTTTATTACTGAGGTGGTGCTACAACAGAGACAAGCAGGAACGTAAGGAGTTGAATGAACACAGGTTCCTGTTCAGTGAGAGACACTTGCATCAAGGAATTCACCGTTTATAGCGAATGGTTTTACAGGTAGTTTTGCTGGAGAAGCTTCTGCTCTTTGAGGTAGTACTCAAAGAATCTGAGCAGCAAAAGGATTCTGCTGGGAGAACGAATCTCTCTAACAAACACATGCATGACATTTAGATCGCAGTAAAGTCAACAATACCAAGAGCTTCACAATAAAGGAACAAAAAAGACAAAGTAAAATAAAAACACAAAAGACACACATAAAAGTGAAAAGTGTCATGTTATATGAGGCTGTGGATCTATATGAATATGACTGGGCTTTACAAGTCAGCTGGTAGCCGAGCAGCTGGAGAATGAGCCACTGGTGGTGCGGCATGAATGAAACAGCTGACGCCAATCAGCTTATGCAAACGTGACTTCAGTGCTTTCCCTGAACTAACACTATTCTCCATTTTGCTCACCAGAGAGTGAAAATGAATGCAACTGAAATATGTGTAATATTCCTTCATGTGAACATGCACAATACAGCAGAAACTTGAACCAGGAGGAAAGTTGGCAAAATCAAGTTTGATGTGTACAACAATAAGGTTGGTGAGTAAAATGTTATTACAACTGGCAAGAATGACTGCTACAACAACAAAAAAAATATGGTCCAGGTGGTGAAAAGGCGGTATTTTCCTTTCATGATAGCTATTTCCAAGAACTCGCCTGCTTCTTTGTTAGAATTCTTTCTTCAGCTAAGATGGGTGCAAAGCAGCTTTTCTTCCAGCTGATATAGAGATCCACCAGTCTAGCCATAAATCAAATTCCAATCACAGCGTATCAAACTTTGAAAGGTCTCCAAGATCACAAGAGTCTCCTCACACACCTGCTAGGCATGTCAGTGTTTGGGTGAGGCTGGGTATGTTATCACAACACACACACACACACACACGCACACACACACATATAGATACACCTGTGGTACTTCCTGCCACTAACGCTGTAAGTGTTCCAGTTTCTTTCAGACAGAGGGGGTGAGAGAGGTGAGGGAGGTGAGAGAGGGGGCGACCCAGCAGCTGGTTACCTTGGCTGACTCTCACACCTGTTAAAGACAGAGGCACATATCACACTATATTTCAGTGTTAATGGGGCTGTAATAAATGGCTGATGCAAGCATGCAGTAACGGCCAGCACAGCCTTGGTTTCTCCTGTACTTATTCTGCCATTAGAGGAAAATTCATCAGCCATTTCATCCGAAGGCAGATACCAGACCGGAGTCTGTGTCACAAGAATTTCTACTATACAAGTTCCATTTCGTTCGTGAAGACCCACTCGTGTGCCATACATGTCAAAATCTTACCATTTGACAAATCCGGGCTATGTTTAGGAACGAAAGATTCTCTTCTTTTTCTTTTTTTTTGTTTCACAGCAGAGACTGGAAGGGAAAGTGTTTTTAAAAACTAGTTCAGATCCGTGTAAAGAAAACTTGAGGCTCAATTTGTCAAATTCACTTTCTGCAGAGCGACAGGGTATATTACCCTGGTGAGCAGCCAGGCTCAGCACAGAGACTGAGAAAGTGTGTGTGTGTGTGTGTGTGTGTGTGTGTGTGTGTGTGTTTCGCTTCTGTGTGTTTTTATTTGAAGATCTATAAAATGTTTCGTGACATAAAGCAGCCACGTCTTCTTGTTTAGAAACCTGCTCATGCCATGTTGCGCTACAGGCTTCGATCACAGCTGCTCATGGTGCAACAAGCGAGGGTGTCCCAACTATGTGGAATGTGGCCTTTCTTTTGCTAGAAAAACAATGGTGCAAAAAAAAAGCTCTGTTTTCCTTAAGTAAAAGCAACACCACCAAAATGCATTACTATTATAGATATATTGGTAACTGGTTTTCAACTGCAATACGTACTTCCCAGCACGTTTCTTGGTATCAATTGTTAAAAACTACATATATTTTAATGGAACCTTACCAAAAATGTTAATTTAAGGTATTGGTTGTGTAAGGAAAATTTATATTTATATACAATATATCATTATCTGATTTTTTTTAAACCCCGGAAATACAAATGTTGGTATTGGTATTGGTATGTTGAACATAAATAAGAACTCATATATATATATATCTATATATATATATATATATATATATATATATAGATATATATATATCTATATCTATATATGTTGTTGGGTAGTTTAATCTATAACTGATCATTTTAGTGTGTTTTGCATGTAGAATGCTAGTCTACAATTTAACTACTAACTATGGCTCATGGAACATGAGTATAGGACTTTAGTACATCAGAACTGTAGAAATGTGAAAGTCCATTAATGAAAGAAATTTACTTATTTTTCCAAATCAAAATACTATTAAACAGATAGTTCTCCAGTGTACCTCTGTGATGCCTCCTGCAAAGCCAGGTTTCATTTTATGTTGTATGTACACATTTGCGTATCTGTGTGTGTGATAGCTTCTGTGTGTCTGACTGAATTTCTGAATAAGCTCCAGTTGTGCCCTCTATCACCTGGTCTACGGGGTTTGCAAATACTGCAGTGTGAGTGTGTGTGTCTGTGTGTGTACCTGTCTGGCCAGGCCTTACAACAAGCCCTTTCCTAGTTAGTGTGTGTGTGTGTGTGTGTGTGTGTGTGTGTGTGTGTGTGTGTGTGTGTGTGTGTGTATATGTGTGTGTGTTGTGTGTGTGTGCTTGTGTTTAATAATGCATGGCCCCAAGCCCAGGACGGGCCCTTTGATAAAGTACAGCTCCGCGGCACATGCATAAGCAGCTCCAGCCATATGCAGAAAGCGGAAATTGATGGTGGAGATAAAGTCTGTGCTGCTGCTGCTGCTGCTCAGTGTGTGTGTGTGTATGTGTGTGTGTGTGTTACGGAGAACGAGGCAGAGAAAGATTTATGAAACATATCAATGTCTATATGCAAGTGTTTGATCAGGTGGCAATTAGGGGCTTTCAGGATGAGTCTTTGTGCTGTGTGAACATGTCTGAAGATTGGTACTTTTTGTAATGTTTGATTAGCTGATACTGTACATGCAAGCAGATATGGAAATGTACAAAAAGACCTGAAAACCATGGTATGTGTGTGTATTTGTTTGGAAACAGAAAACTCTATGAGTGAAAGATCTCATCTCGAGTGTGTTCCAGTTTATATGTATCAGAGAAAAGTGTCTTTATGCTTGTGTGTCATGATCGGCCTTGTAGATTCTTTAACAAGTGTGTGTTTCTGAGTGTGCATGCACCTCTGTGCAGGTGTGTGTGTGTGAACATGTTCTCTAAAACATACAGCAGAAGTCTGCTGAGCTGCCAGTCAAAGTTTAAAGGAGTGAGGGGCCAGTATGTGGGTCTAAGGTCGCTGCTCACCTCTCACCCGTCTCATCACACATTTCTATTACAGGCAGGAGGGACAACATTCACGAGCAAGCTGGCAAGGTATGCATATCCATGCAAACAAGCCTGTGTCAATGCACTCTCTTTTCCTCACCTCTGGCATACATGACCCCGACCCTTTCAGAATAATACTGCTATAACTTGTGCCCTTTTTTGACTTCTCCCTCAACTTCTTTTTCTCCTTTCCCTTCAAGTGTCTTCATACTTCATACCATTATTTTCATGTTCTCACTCTCTTTCTCATGTGCCTTACTTATCAATTTCCCTTGTCTCGCGTAGATCTGTGAGTTCTGAAGATCGTCCAAAGCCGTAATAGCTCATACCTCTCTGCGCCTTTAGTCATTAGACATGTCGATGTCACACTCTCTTCATCTGCCACCCACCTTCCTCACCCCCCCACCCCCCGTTCATCCACCCACTCCCTCTCTTATTCCTCCCTTGCACTGACTGCCACCCCCTCAACTAGTCATAAAGAATAGACAGTCAGATATACAGGAAGAGAAAGAGAAAACCCTATCTCTTTTTGTTGCAGCTTTAATTTACTTTGTACATTAATATTGCAGGGCCCTCTGCAGGCTTGGTGAGCCATTGGGAGCTACTCTGTGTGTTGATGCAAGTGTGTGTGTGTGTGTGTGTGTGTGTGTGTCACATTCCAGCTGTAGGAGGGGAAAGGATTAATATTTCAACGGACCTTATTGGAGACCCCTGTACCGGTTCCGCCAAACCACCATCGCATGGGTGCACGGCGGCTCACCATGCTGCTCTAACGTTTGTGTCTTTGTACTCCTGTCCTTAATTTCACTCTGTCCTCTCTTTATAATTCAGTTCTAATTTTTATACATACAGTATGTGTCTGTATTTATGTAATCTCTTTAACATAAGCTTTGGTGTTTTCTACCACCAAGAAAAAAATAGCCAAAACCATTACAATAAAACCAAATCTGTAATAAATTGGAATTCTGCTTTACAGGTGTATTTAAAAAAAAAGTGCATATCGAGCAAAGGTGCAACCTCAAACAAATGTGTCCTAGTACATGAAGGTGCAGTGTACCGAGAGAAAAAAGACCAATAAGTAATTTGGAGGAGTTGGAATTGGATTTTGAAGTTGGAAGAGGATGGCGAGGATGCAGGGGCAGCTTTTATTACAGATCAGTGGGTCTCTGAGCGGGGGTCTCCCGGTCGCTGCATCAGGGGCACTCGGCAGGAGGCCATATTGAAATGAGGTGCCTTCCCCGAGGCTCTCTGCCACCCCTGACATTTGGGTGTGTGTCTGTGTGTGTGTGTGTGTGTGTGTGTGTGTGTGTGTGCATGTGCATGCGTGTGTGTGGAGTGTTTAGGGTGATAGGTGGGGGCTTGTGTTTCCGCCCAAAGACCCGATTGCCTCCGCTCCCCTGCTACTTGTTTCCCCCTCTTCTACCCCTACCCGCCCTAACTCTCCTTCGATTGGACCCTGTTTCTCATTTGCCTATTCATTTAAAAGCACAAAATGCCTACTGAGATCCAATATGGGGTTGAGGCAGGGGGGCGCGAGTGGGCCCTCAGCAGGGGTGGAAAACACAGCAACAACACGATGAAGAGGAGGAGGAGGAGGTGGGGAATGAAGGAGAGAGGTGGAGGATGCCCAGACCTCCGACAGGAGATGGCTTCAAATGGCTTCCTGGCTCTCTCTCTCTTCTTTCCATTCCCCATCTTCCCTCCATGTCTCTCTCTCTCTCTGTCTCTCTCTCTTTGCCTTCACTCTTTCTGTCCCTTTTTTTCTCTGTTTCTCTGTTTTTCCTCACTGATGCTCTGCTCACTGGGGTAGTGCTGAGATTGGGAAGTGCAGCCCGCTTGACCCTCGTGCTGAGATGAAGCAGGGGTTCGAACCAGACCTAGTATGTGTATGTGTGTAAAGGTGTGTGTGTCGGGGTCTTTTTTTAAAGAGACCACCCTCTGTCCACCTCTCTGTCATTATTTCACACTCTCCCTTTCCCTTTCTCTAGCTCACCTTTCAAGGCTCCAAAAGCCAAAGCAGAGCCCAACTTCTGAAAGTTCTTTCTGTGGGTTTGAAAAGTCAAAGAAGATAGCACTTTGTATAAATGCTAAAGGAAAACATGGTTAGCCCTGAATAGCAGTGCGAGCACTGTATGACATGTTTTATGCATGGCCGCTGGGTCTCTCAGGTCGGGGAGTTTCATATCAACAAAGTGCGGGAGTGTGGCTAAAGGTGAGAGGCATACTGGCAGAGGGCGTAGGGGGTTGAGGAGGGAGGAAGGGAGACGAGGTGTGGGTCGAGAGGAAGAAGACTCAGAGTAAACAGTTGTAGATTCAAGCAGTGATTCTGTCACTGAGGGAAAACACTTTTTTTTTTTCCAGAGAGAAATGGGACGTAGCTGTAAAGAAGCAATCATTGCCAGTAGACAAATACAATCCCGGCAAGTTTATTCATTCACAGGGATATTTTTTAATTGACATTAAACTTCACTATTATTATCTACCTGAAAACACTGTTGAAGTGTCACCATGAATTTGTTCTGTGTGAGGAATGAGTTGATAAGATGAGAAATATGACTAATAATAATACTAATACCAATAATGGCAGGTGACTGACCAATCAGTGCAAACAAAAATGACCAAGCACAAATGAGACAAAATCAATAGCCAAAGATGCTTCCTGTTTGGTAGAATTAAAGAAGGAATGGAGACAGGAGTTCATCAAGTGACCAAAATACAGAACTGAAAACAGCTCAAAACAATGTGTATGCACAGTATAACAATGGGTATAAACAAAAACAATGCATTGTGTTATTCGTTTTGAAATCTACATACCAATCTGTAAGATATCGATTCATTTATAAGGTTCATTTAAAATAAATGTTTGAGTGATGAACTTTGTTCTCCTTTTTATTTACATTTGAGCTGTTATTTCCCCGTCAGTCATCTTGTAATGTTAATGTAACCTGCTCTGTAAAGTCTGATTCAATACGGGCACTATAAATTAATCATTGATCACGTTTCTGACATTTAATAATGATGAATGAGATATCACCACGATGATGGTTTACAGATAAGTGTGATAAATTAAGGATACAGGTGCTGTAAATAGCCACAGCTGCGCGTAATGATTGAGTGTAATGGTAGCTGCTCTGATGCTGTTGGAGAACCTCGCCAATGTGACACAATTGGTTCTTCCCACTGACAGGTTTAATGAGCGATGAAGCCGGCACTAGTATCAATACGCAAACGTACATTAAAGATGCTTCGACGCTACATTTATGACAAACTGTAGGAGTGGAAATAGGGCTTGTGCAGTTCCACAATGACCGAGATTTATAAAACAGAACCAGACTTAAATACGGCTTTATAAATCTGACAAAAAGGAAGTGTGTGCGAATTTTTACATTTTGTGTGTGCATACTGTTTTAGTCATGAATCTGCCCCGAGACATCTGATCTCTCAACAATGGTGCAACACCAGAAGGAGGAGCTGGGAGAAATTGAGAACTCCCTTTGTGGTCCATCAGACCTGCACTTATGTATAGGGATGGGAATCAAGAACCCAGTTCCGAAATGCCAAGAACCGGGAACCCCTTCAAAAAAAATTGAATTTCGATTCTTCTTATTGGCTCCAACATATTTGCAAGGATGATCATAGCTATCTGCCAGGACCTGTCTACATGACTACATCACGCATCAATACAACAGCATGTCCTCTATTTAGATACAAGCTAGCATGCATGGCTAACATCACAACAGTATGTTGAAGAACGGTCAAAAGTGTGAATTCACTTTAGTGAGTGGTAAAGTAAGTGGGAAGTTAATTAGCTGCAAGTCAGATTGCACATCAAATCTGAGCAAACATTTAAAGCGGCACGGCATCGATCTGAAAGACTGCAGTGTTTGTTGCCTCACTGCTGCTGCCCCAATGTGACAAAAAGCACAGCTACTGCACATTGGTCCTGGATCAGTTCACCTAGTTTAATTAACTGCTCTAGATTGATCTTTCTCTGTTATTTATTTTTCAATGCACATGACCATGGATTATACATTTTTATTGTAGTAAATAGTAAATACTGTTTACTTAGTAAATGTTCAGTTAATCCTTAAAAGAATAAAGATTTTTTTGTTTTCTAAACATTTGACCTCTTTCTGTGCAAGCCCTGAGCATCAGCTGTGAATAACATTTATTCATCACCTTTACAGCTAAGGCTGCAGATAGTGGGGGTGATGGTGGTCAAGTTTGTTATCTGACAAACAAAGGAGACCAATAAGTACCTGCTTGATAGCAACTGGGTCTAAGAACACTTGAACACCCCGTTCTCTGATCTCTCACCTTCTTCTTTTATCTGTTTAAGTACACATAAAAACACAGACTCACACACTGGGCTAATTGCAAAGGAGATGCAATTTCCAGATCATAAACAAAATCAAAGGAAGCTGCACTTTCTCCCTTCCGTGTTCCTTCTTTAATGTTATTCAGTAAATGAATTTAAGTAAGTGAATTGTTCTCCTTTGCCAGAGGAAACCCTAATGGAAGCTGTTTAAGAACCAAAATTACCATTAACCTGCTTTCGTTTCTAAACTGCAGCTCTTCCTGAGACGGTGGACCAGCACCAAATTTAAAAGTTCCACTTTGAATGTTGATCTAATTGTTTTCTAATTGTTTTCTAAATCAAACCCGAAAGTGAAAGTTTGCCACAGAATTTTGTTTCTTTCATTCCTCTCCTGCAATATGAGGTTGCTTATTTCAATGCTTTCATTGATGGCATGTCTATATTCCAAGTGAATATTTAAAGTGGTCAAAATGGTAAAAGCGCTACGTTTAGAACTACATTGTCCCAAAACACTGCAATAAGGAGATGATCTCACATATGCAAAAAAGGCTATAGAAGCGGACCCCATCGCTTTCACGTTTGACAGAGTACCTTTCCCTGTTGAATACATTAGAGGACTCGAGCAAATGAATGCCTGCTCACTTCCCCAGCACCCTGGCGTCGCGGCAGCTGGGGTGGAAAACAATGATTCGCCCCCATTACATTTTTCATCATACCTGCCTAGGCGGATATCCACCTCCCCGCCCACCATGAGACAAAGCCGAAACACACATCTCCAACCTATAGTAGCTACCTACATGCTATATTTGTGCCTACACCTTGACCCTTGCAAAAAAAACTCCATGAAAATCCTGCATCATAAGCACTGGGGTTGAGATTCAAAGCCTTCAAAGAGTGAAAAGAGGGTGGGAGAGGATGAGAGAGTCAGCAGCAAACACAAGCAGAGATGGCGGAGATGACAGGGAGAGGGGGCAAGAAGGACATCTATCCCCCTTTAAGCCCACCTTATTGGTGAGTGGTGACCCTGGACGTGGGGCTATTGTCTAGGCTCCTTATCATAATGTAGGCTGTGTTGTCTTCTCCATTACACCTCGGCCATTCAATTAGCCCCCATTACCATAGTAATAGAGCGCTGCGTCGCTGGGGTCAGGACTGACAAGGGGAGGAGGAGAGCGGTCAGAGGGAGAGCAAGGTAGAGAGAGAAAGAGATGTCAGTATACCTGTAGGCACACCGATGTCAGCCTCTATTATGGAAAAAAAAAAAAAAAGTCAGGGAAGGGTGATTTTGGGATGTGAAATCATACAGGTATTACTAGAGAGTAGTGAACAACAACACTGACAGAAAGGAGGGATCTCACTGGAAAAAAAAGTGAATTTTAAGATAACCAGACACCCTTAGTTTGGGCCAAATGCAGCTGAGTGATCCCTGGAAGAGCTCCATGATGTCACCTTGGGATGCAGACATCTTGATCGATGGAGTGACCTTGTAAGACACGGAGCATCTTGAACAAGCAATGAATTTATTGTGGAAATTAAAGGAGAAAGCAAAACACAAACGGCCAATTTGATATGGCTGTTTTCCAAGACGTCAATAGTGACTTACAACAACTGGCACTAAGTGGTAGTGATTACCAATAATGAGTGTTGTAAAACAAACAGCTACATGAGAAGACTCGTGTTTGTAATGTATTTTTTCAAAAGGGGAGGAAAGAGAAAGAGGGGAAATGAAGATGATGACACTGAGATAGTGTGAGTACCAGTCTGTGAGCACTTCATCTTCTTCTTCTTGTTTGTTTGGTTGGTTGCAACTCTTTTTCTTTGTGGGAGTGACAACATCGTAGGGATAACAGATGAGAGAAGCCTCCAGGAGAACAGATCTATTCAAGCTAGATAAAGACATTAAGAAAGGGAGGCAGGTTTACCATCTCAAAATACTAGTGGGCAGAAGCTAGATGTCAAGGCAGTGATTTGCATGGGGTATATTGGTGCCTCAGCTTTTCCTCCTCACTTCCTCTCCTAATCCCCCCTCTCCGTCCTTCATTTTATGACAACTTTTCACCCCTTTATCACCACACTTCTCTCCATCATCAGTCTCCCTAAAACTCAATTATGTTTCTGACTAGCAGGTCTTTTATGCCCTAATTTTCCTGTTTTCTCTCATATTCTCTCCAATTTCCCTCCACCGAAAAACTCTTTCAAACTTGCTTTCCCTTCCTTGCCACATTTTCTCCTTGTCAGTGCCCGTGCCAGGGTGCGTGCCAGGCAACCAGTGCCTGCCTCTTGTCCCTGTCTGCATGTTGCCCCTGTTGTCGCTGCCACTTTCTGGCACTGGACCCATGTGTGAGAGAGAGAAAGGGAGAGAGATGGTGAACCAGAGAGAGAGAGAGAGAGAGAGAGAGAGAGAGAGAGAGAGAGAGAGAGAGAGAGAGAGAGAGAGAGAGACAGGGAGAAAGGCGAGGGGCAAAGAAGAAAGGCAAGGAAACAAGGGAACGCATGCAGATGCAGAGCCCATCTCGTTTACAAATATGCAAATGCTGTTGCCTTTGTGATATGCAAATGAGAGATTACAGAGCGCTAATTAGGGTCAAAAGAACTGTTCACGTCAATTAGGGGAGAATGAAAAAACGATCCCCACTCTTGCTGGCCCCCAGCCCCCAACCCCTGCCACGGATATCCTCAGCTTTTGTCTTAAAAAATGGAGACATGAAAAAGACAAATAATGAGAGACACGTGTACAAGGGGCAGGACACCAGCATTTGGATAACCAGCATGCATCCTGAACAGGGCAGAGGTCCAGGTTTGTTTCAGTGGAAGGGCATGATTGGCTTTTTAGTATAAACACGATAAGCATAAGTGACAAAGCAATGCTGGGTCTGTCCCCAAAGAAATGTTGGTTCTGATATGCATATTTATCAGCATTTTTTATCTTCTTGTCCTTCGTTTCCAAACCAATGTTCCAAATTAAATTCCAAAATTGTACATATCTATTCAAATATCTGGTTGCCAATGCAACACTTGTTCAATTTAATTCCATCATTTATTTTTAAAAGTGCAGTGGTGTCCAAAAGTCTGGCAATTTTTTTTTTAGTTGCTCTCAAAACTTTTGCCTCCTCTTTTAAGCATATTAATTTTAAGCCATGGAACATGTGACAAATGAACCACAGCTGATTTTTATGTAGGACGTGTGACAGGAATCAAATACATCTAACTCCAAAATCTCAAAAAGTAAAAATGCAACAAGGCCATGGCAATATGTGACATTCGAGTATCCACTTGTAATGCCCTATATGCATTTCCTATTAGTCCTCGGACCCCACCACCTGCTAGTTATTGTCTATTTTATTTTAATAAAATATATCTAGTTGGTTCGGTGTGAGTAAGAACCTGGAATGTGGTCGACCTGGCCAAAGGAGCAGCATATTTAGATAAGGACAAAAGAAAAACTTACAATATATTATACAGCAAGTAATGGACAATAAGGGGGACCAGGAAGATCAGAAGGTGAATGACAGGAAGAGGCAGACTCCGGGTATCTGTTTCCCCTGACCCTCTACTTTCCATCACTCCCTCCTTTGTCAGTGTGTCTGTCTAGCGAGTACACACTGTTATATTTGCATCCTAATGACCCCTCCAGTGGCCCCCGAGGCTGGGCCCTCTGCATTACCCAGAGATCAATTAGGGCCAGGGCCTGGTGTCTGCTGTGCCCCATTATAAACCCCTACCAACTTTCTCTCTCACTGTCGCCTCCCTCATTCTCCCTCACGTGTCCTTCATCTGTACCTTCTCACATCTACGGCATGTCTACCACAGCTTCAACATGCACACACAATCAGACACATACATTGCCTGTAATACACACGAATCCCCGGTCAAAGGCTGTAGAAACACACACACATTTTGTTAATAGTACACACACAATCTACCTTCACATATGCACACACATGCACGCAACTGCTGTCACTCTCTCTATGAGCCTCTGTGGTGCAGTGGAGAGGTGAAAGATGGTTAGGATCAGTCCACAGAGTCTTCTCTCTGTGTGATTCCTTCTCAGCCTTGTTGCTGGGCAAAGCTGCTCAAAGACTAGGCTGTGAAATGTACATCCTTTTGACAGAGCCAGGTGTTCATAAGGCTCTTGTGGCTGCCAATCACACTGATATAAAAGCACAGTGATTCAACCAGGGGATGAAAAACTTTTACTAAGGATATACAGTGCTGCAATGTACCTTGGTTCTCCTTTTTTGCCCCTCCACATGTTGCATGTGAGCTTTGGCAAAGACAGAGCTGTAGAGCCGTTTGATCATTCCAGGAACCATGAACTCATGCTGCTTTTGCTTAGAACACCGTCAGATGTTTGTCTAGTTCTGTCTGACCACACAACAGCAGATAAAAACATACAAATATATCACACAAGTGTGCATGCAAGCTGTTCAGCTTTACAGAACAATGCAAGTGTAGCTTGTAAATTTGGGCCATGGTCCATGGATTGTGAAGTGAGACTGAGGTCTGGATCTTTGAGAGAACTGCAACACCTATTCTTAACACACAGCAGCCTCCATATTGCATGGTGCTTTTTGAATTTAATTAATTAATTGCTTTGTCTCTATCTCAGTTTTGTAATACACAACAAAGAGATATGAGGTTGACAAGAAGTAAATTTGTCCATTTTAACCTCTACTGTATTAAAGATATGTACTGTATATACACATATCCATAATTGAAAAAAATATTGAATAACCTTGAAAAACCATGATAATCTACAATGAGACTTCCACATCCAGATTTGTCTGGGTTTGTGAGAGTTTGTGCTTGCCATCTATTAATCTAATCGAATTTGAAAAATTCTACTTGTTGTAAAACTCATGACTGTTCGTCCATGTTTCTTTGGTCTAAGCCTGTCAGCTCCTCTGTCTGTTAGTAAGAGGAGTATATTGTCTTCGTCAATCAGTGCTTTAATGAATAAGGTGTTAAAACCTTTGTTTTATACACAATAAAAGAACTCTCACCACTAAGGGGGTAAGTCATCCTACTAAGGAAGTAAGTCATGCAGAATTTTCATGAATGCATATGTACAACTTAAAGTACATATTGCAGTATTTGACTACATCAACATTTGGGATACTATCTGTAATTTGATCTTTCCAAGTTGTGAACAATGCAAAAGTGAAATTGCTGTGCCACCAAAGACAGAGAAAAAATAAAAAAAATAAAATAAAAATTAAAACACAATAAAAAAAGAAGTCACAATGCCTTTTCAATGCACTGTGCAATGATAAATCTTTGATACTGTTATAAACTAAGAAAGACGGACCAAACTATTTGTCTTGATACCATGCAACCAACTCAACCTACAAAGACTTAAATTATGTTAAAAATGTATAAATAAATAACATTTAAAAAACTACTTGGTTAATGAGGGAGGCACCTAATCTTGGACATAGATCAATTTGAGTCATCGGGAATGCAAATTTGCTTGTAATAAAAATTGTTTTATATCTTCTGATTTTGTGGAATGCAAATCTTTGACAAAACACCTGCATTACAAACTAGGAGAACACAGTTTGAAAGAACTGGACATTTATCAGGCAAGAAAGATCTAATCCAGTATTTTTTTTTTTTTTTTGGCGCTTGATCTATGCTAGCGACTAAAAGTCAGGATATCTGCTACACTGATTAAGAGAATTATTTTCTTTTTAATCTGTAACTTAACTTGCAAGCCCCAAATTCTCTACCCCCATGCACCTCTCATGTGGAGTCCCTCAAGGCTCTGTCCTTGGTCCCCTCCAATTTTCTATTTATATGCTTTCAGTAGGCAAGAATATTCAGAACGACAACATCTCATTTCATTGCTAAGCAGATGACACGCAACTGTACCTTCCCATCCAACCCAGTGACAAGGCTGGACCCACTACCCTCACTGAATGACTAGATGATATTAGAGGAGGGGTGGCTAGTAACTGTCTTCAATTAAATGAAAATAAAACTGTGATCGTATTGTTCTAGACCCCCACATTCCTCTTGCCTCATTGCCCAGTCAATAAACCATGTATCTGATTAAACCCTACGCAAAAAACCTTTGAATACTATTGAACAACGCTCTGAGATTTAACAAGGAGGTTAACACAGTTATCAAATCTTGCTTCCACCAGCTTAGAAAAATATCTAAGATAAAGACCTCCCTCACACTAAAGACTTAGAGAAAGTCCCCCATGTCTTAATTTCCTTGAGAATTGATTACTATGACAACCAAGCCTCTATATTTTTCTTTTAAAACTTATTTACTTTTACTTCCTTGACTAACCCAACAATGATCTCTGACATGAGTTCAAGTACTCTGCCTCGTGAAAATCTTTTCCAAAATTATGTTTTTTGTAAAGCATTTGGGCACAAACCTCCTTTGCCTATTAAAGCACTATATAAATAAATCTGACCTTGGCCTTGCGTTCAGTTTAGCACCACAGCAAAAATTTGGCACACAACAAGGAAGACCTTAATATTTTTCTTCCATCAACCTTTGTTAAGTGGCAAAAATAGCAAATCACAGCACACACAACTGCAATATCCACACCTGTCTTTTAAATTCTTTGATGGAGAAAGCCCAGGCACTATTCTCATAATGCCATATGATTTCCCCCATGGTCCCTCCGCCCCATGGTCCCACCCACATCTGGGCCATTCAGCACTGAAGGACATTTTTAACTTACGCACTTTTACTTTAGGATATGTATTTTCAATGTTCAAAAGCTATTATGTTTGAAGTTGCTGGAAAGGTCAAACCACTGGTCATTCATCGTTTGAAGAGTCTACAGAATAATGTCTTTTACTGGTATACAGTACAATGTTAGTTTAGAATCATTTTGAAATGTAAGAAGACTTTGTATAAGCACTATTCAGTATTACTCTCCTCCAGTGTATTACTTACACTGCCATGAATTTAGATATTTTGTACATACCAATTTTTGTTATCATAAGGCTCTAACATTTACCCAAAAATCTAAATAAAAAGTTTAGATGGTAAAATAGACTCACCTAATTCAGAGAAAAGCAACAGACTCGCCCTTAACTGTAGAAATTAATTCCAATAACAAATCTCCAATTCTTCAGAATAAAAATGAATAAAACGTGAAAGAGAGTAGAAGCTTCACTCTCAGAAAACTCTGCCACAAAACAAGAAAGACCTTAACATCTTTTTTCAATCAACCTTTGTTAAGTGGGAAAAGCAGCAAATCACAGCACACACAACTTCAATATCCACACCTGTCTTTAAAATCTTTGAAGAAGAGTCCAGGCACTACTCTCACAATGCCATATGATTTTCCCCATGGTCCCTCTGCATGCCCACTCACATCTGGGCCATTCAGCGCTGAAGGACATTTTTAACTTACGCACTTTTACTCAAGGTATGTATTTTCAGTGTTCAAAAGCTATTATGTTTGAAGTTGCTGAAAAGGTCAAACTGTTGGTCATTCATCGTTTGAAGATGCTACAGAATAAGGTCATTTTTACTGGTATACAATGTTAGTTTAGAATCATTTTGAAATGTAAGAAGACTTTGGATAAGCACTATTCAGTATTACTCTCCTCCACTGTATTACCTACACTACCATGAATTTGAATTTAGATATTTTGGAGAGAGGGATCATTTTTTTATGTTTAATTAGATTTTGACAACTTGATTTGACTCTCCTGATTTTAGCGGACATTGTTTCTAAACCAATATTTATTGCTATTTCAGCAAAAAGGTTAGCATTGTTTTGTCAGTGACAGTGTACCAGTATAAAGGCATATACCAGTGTGTGTGCCTTTTCTGTCTTTTCTGCTTTTAATCTAAAAAAAAAAAAAAATGTTACATGCAAGAAGGCTCCTGTTGGTTACAACACTGTCATAGCAACTCACTGCTGTGGCTCATTTGGCTCTTGGCAGGTGATTGTTTGCCTCATCAGATCTTTCCCCACAAATGAGAGGGTCTCTTCCATCTGACTTGGGTGAATCCAGAAGTAGCTATGGTAATGACTTTTATCCAGGAAGGCCCCTTGTTGTTTCCTCTTGAGATGAACAGGGTGTGCACAGATTCTGTTCAAAACCACATGACCAACTTAACCTTCCAGAAGTTAAAATATGTTAAAATAAATAAATAGATAAATAACATTAAATCAGAATTACCAGCTTGTGATCGTATGCCTCTGCCAACCAGTCAAGTTGCAGGAAAAAAGGTCACAATCTCCCCGTCTGTTCCTGAGTTGAATAATGGTCATTAGTGATTTGGAAAACATTATGATGTTGCAGTGAAGTTGACCTTTCATTGTTTGGATATAAAATATTATCACTTCATCATTTTATACTATTAGACATTTGTGTAAAATTATTAAATAATTAATGTATGAATTCTTGATTTTTTGGCCCAAAAATGTGTTTTGTGACGTCTCAGTGATCTTGTCCTTTGACCACCACAATGTAATCAGTTCATCCTTGAGTTCAAATGAATGTTTGTACCAAATTTGAAGAAATTCCCTAGAGTTACTGAGATATCGCGTTCACAAGAATCAGACGGACAGACAAAGGGATGAACAACCCGGAAACATAATGCCTTTGGGCAACGCAGAAGCGTAAAAAATACTTGGTTTAACAGGAACTCCACTTATTTTGCACATAAAGATCAATTTCTGTCATGCAGAATGCTTATCTGCCTGTAAGAAAAGGTGTTGTTTTGTTTTCTGCTTTTTGTCAACTGCAAATCTTTGACAAAACACCTGCATTACAAATTAGACAGATGCCATTTGAAAAAACTGGACATTTCATTTACAAGGCAAGGACCAAATGAAAAGTAGTTAAGGAGATGAACTGAGTGATGTGTAAGATTGAGCATTTTTGGAGCTTCACCTATACTACTGACTAAATGTCAGGACATCATGGCATCTGCTACACTGAGTTATTTTCTTTTTTAATCTGTCTCTTGTAACTTTATGGAAGAGTAAAACTTTTGAAGTTTATGGAAGCTTCTAACTTGGAACTTGCCCCATTTGTAAATGAGTGGGACACGTTTTGAAGCTCTGGATTAAGTAGCCAGTCACCTCTAAAGGGTACATACCGGTTTTTGTTTTCATAAGGTTTTAACATTAAGACACAGAAAAACAGAAAGTTTAGATGGTAAACTAGACTCGCCTAATACAGAGAAAAGCAACAGACTTGCCCTTAACTGCAGAAATGAATTCAAATAACAAATCTCAAATTCTTCAGAATGAAAAGCAGTAAAATGTGAATGAGAGTAGAAGCTTCACTCTCAGTTTAGTACCACAGCAAAACTCTGCCACAAATCAAGAAAAGACCTTAACTTCTTTCCTCCATCAACCTTTGTTAAGCAAGCAAATCACAGCACACACAACTGCAATATCCACAACTGTCTCTAAATTCTTTGATGGAGAAAGCCCAGGCACTACGCTCACAAAGCCATATGATTTCCCCCATGGTTCCTCTGCATTCCCACCCACATTTGGGCCATTCAGCACTGAAGGACATTTTTAAGTTACACACTTTTACTCAGGATATGTATTTTCAATGTTCAAAAGCTATTATGTTTGAAGTTGCTGAAAAGGTCAAACTGTTGGTCATTCATTGTTTGAAGAGTCTACAGAATAAGGTCATTTTAACTGGTATACAGTATTAGTTTAGAATCATTTTGAAATGTAAGAAGACTTTGGATAAGCGCTATTCAGTATTACTGTCCTCCAGTGTATTACCTACACTGCCATGAATTTGCAAGCATTCTATTTATATTTAATTGATATTCATTTCATTTTGATTTTCTCATGATTTTAGCTGACAGTTTTTCTAAACTGATATTTATTGGTAATTTAACAAGAGGGATACAATTGTTTTGTTACTGACAGTGTACCAGTGTACAAGATTAGTATATGTGCCTTTTCTGTCTTTTCTGCTTTTAATTTTTTTTTTTTTTTTAAATCATTGTGTTACATTCAAGAATACATCATAGCAAGTCACTGCTGTGGCTCAGTTGGCTCTCGTCAGATCTTTACCCACGAATGAGAGGACCTCTTCCATCCTGACTTGGATGCACCCAGAAGAAGTTATGGTAATGCCTTTTATCCAGTTGTTTCACCAGGTGGTGGAAAGTCCCCTTGTTATTTCCTTCTGAGATTAACTGGGTGTGCAGAGATTCTGTACTGCTGCCTCAGCTGCAATGCAGCCACCCTCCTGCAATATTCATGCACATATCTGGGCCCTGCTGATACAAGATTACACCTCTTAGAGAAAAATACTGTTCTCCAGAGTCAGTTTCAAAAGTCACAATGGTAAAGTAATCGATGTCAGGTTTAGAAAGAAATGTTTAATTGTGTTGGAGTTGTACTGCATTGAAAGTTCTTGTTTAGACACGTTTGAATCAGTGAGAAATTAATTTCAAAATTACACAACATTTTCTATTCCTTGGTAAAAGAACCAAACGGCTTGTCAGATGCCACTGCAGTTATTTCAGTTATTGATAAATATCTCTCTTTCATATGCAAAAACTGCCATTTTTATTTTGGTCAGCTAATGCTACTTTTTTTTAATTGTTGATGCCCTGCACCACTATGCATTTAAAAACCCTTTATTTCCTACTACTATCAATAAAAGATGACAAAGGAATGGCTACAGGAAATGCAAGTGAAATAATAAGTGTAAAAGGTCAACAACAGTGAAATTATAAAATATATATTGAAAGAACAATAATAAAATTACACATTGTAGCTCTTTCCTACATTTTCAAATGGTCAGTTATTCTGTTTTTACCTCCCTTTTTGTTTACATTCACATCATGGGCACCACTGCACAGCCATGCTTTATAGTGCTAGTGTGTGTTTATATTTGTGCACATCCAGTCTTTTTCACAATACAAGGACCAGTTTAAAAAACATGTATAATGGGCAATGTATCGTTGTCATCTCAAGTATGGCTAAACCAGACCACACACACAATACGTGCATGCACACTCACAAATGCAGACAAGTCAGCACATTCTCCAGCAATCATCTCCTAAAAGTCTCATCTTTCTCTGCAGACAGCTCAGTTTGAGCTGAGGGACAGATTTAGAGTGGCACTAACAGAGTGGTTTGTAGTGTGTCTTTCGTGTGCAGTGTGTGTATGTTTATGAGTGTGAATGCCTCTCTGCTCAATGTGTCTCATGCAAATGTACCACACAGACTCGTTGATGCACCATGAGTATATTTGTGCACACCTTGCCAGAAGACATTTGTATGTGTGTGTTTGTCAATTGCACTTCCCTAAACATGTCACAACACTATTTGACTTTTAGCATTGACATGTGAGGGCCTCACAGACAATGTAGGTTTCTGATCAGCATCTCTCGGCCCCTGCCCAGGCCCCTCGGTCTCAAATAGAGGTGGAGGAGGAGGCGAGCCCCTGGGGCCCAGGGACTCGACCCCTGCAGCCTGCCTACTCATCTCTGCTCTGAAGGTCTCTTTCCACTTCTCACCAGCTGTCAATCAAAAGCCACAGATGGGAAGTGCAGGGGAAAACATGAGAGAAGCTAGAGGGGCTATGTGTCTCATTGTGTTATAGGTTGGTTTAAAATATTTACCTGTTAGTGTGTGTGTGTGTGTGTGTGTGTGTGTGTGTGTGTGTGTTTGTGTGTGTGTGTGTGTGTGTGTGTGTGTGTGTGTGTGCGTCATGAGTCAGAAATTCTAATGCAAAAAGGACTTGTTTTTTTCTCATAATTTGAGATAACCATGTAAAGGTCTAAACCATCTCAGTCATAGTCTGGCTCTCCAAACATCGGTGGTGTAATGGCTAGTGGTGAAATTTTAAGGCTTAAATGCAATTTTTTGCAGAATCATATTTTCATTCACTATCATTTCACCAGCTGAACCAATCTTGTTATGGTTATTGTAGCTAAAGCAGACAAAAAAGGCTTTGGTTGTGCTAACTCTCCTTGCCAAAGTTTGGAGTGTTTATTTATTAAGGACTGACTTTCAGCTTAAAATTTTTTTGGGTTTACTGTACTGGAATTTTGCTTTACTCTCTCAATGGATAAAATCATCCCATGAAAACAAGTGTATATAGCGCTAAATAATGCTCTGTGTTTCATTCACAAGCAGTTGCACTGAGGTCAAATCAGTGCCTTCAGTAGAGAGCTAAAAGGACCAACATCTGGTTAGCTGGAGAAGTGAAGTCATTGTGCAAATTATTGGACTTCGGGGGCCTGCTGATCACTGGCATTGATTCCTGCCTCTGCAGTCAATTAGATCAATGGGGCATCTTTAGGCCTGCTTAGCCATGTGTCAACTGTCACACTCTACTATCCCTTTCATTTGTACTCCAGCACATGCTGCCAGTGCACAGATGGTAACCTATACAGCCAACTACAGCCTGTAGAACAATAATGTGAAACTGATGGACAAAACAGGTATTGAGAATTGAATGAAACTAGTTAAATGGAGAATTTTATTTCTAGTATGAAGCCTGAAACATGATCTTTTGCAGTGTTCCCAACTGTAAGGGCAAATTATCATCAAATTATCACAAGTATTACAAGCTTATTAGCCAATTCACAAGTTTGAAATCTTACAATGTTAACTGTAAAATATAACCTTTTATTTTGTATGCCAAATGAGATATTTCTCTTTCAACAACAGTGATACTAAATCCATGTGAAATAAATCAAAAATATATTCCAGTTTGACGCATGTGCAGGAAATATGTTAAAAGGACACTTAAACAACTATTGACAACTGCTGCCCTTGCAGTCTTGCTGAAGGGCAATATTTATCATGTGTCAACTACTGCCCTTGAGCAAAGCCACAATACCCAACTCCCAACTCCTTCATTGAAGCTATTAAGTGTTAAAGGACATACAACTATTCGATCTCCCAGGAGTACATTTTGTTGAAAAAATTATAGAATCCTACATTTCCAGGTTTCATATGTGCAGGAACCTCCTCTTCATTGGATTAAATTAAAATTGAATTAGTCATTGCTGTGTATGTAGAGGGAAATTTGAAATCAGAAAATATGTGTATACGGACAACAAATGCATTAGACTAAAGGCCTGGTGCAGTAATGAGTTTCCAAAACACAGACTTGCAAACGCAGACCACATGCCAACACTGGAGTGCTGCTACCTTGTGACCTCCGTGCCTCTCTGCAGCAGGGCTGTGTGCGCACACACCCACACACACACACACACACACACACACACACACACACACACACACACACACACACATTTCGGCCCCCTCCCGACAGCGGCCTGCGCCCAGACCCTGGGACACTGACCCCCCCCTGCACACCCCTTTCCCCTCTTCTCTCTCCCCTCCCACTGACCCCCTCAGCGACGGACCATTGTTTACTTTCACTCTCCTCCACGGCCCTGCTGGTCCGGGGGGCCGGCCGAATCGTTACATTATTGTCTGGTCCTCCCTTGTGCTCCCCTCCCCTCCCGACCCAGCCTGACCCCATTCACAGTCCTCAAAAGCACCATCTGTATCACCCAACAGTCAGGGAGTGAGGGAGAGGGAGAGATGGGGAAAGAAGGGGAAAGAAAACAAGGCGGAGAGAAAGGAGATGACGGCCAGAGAGGGAGGGAAGGAAAAGGAGAGAAAGGGAGAGAGAACGAGAGGCATCTGCCTGGGTGTTGCGCTGTCTGTCGGAAAGTATCTGTCAAATAGTTTTCACAGTGTGAAGGCTTCCCCGCTGCTTTTCCTTTCTTCAAACATTGTGCTTATTGATTTTTTACTGCCTCCTTTTATACCTTCCTTCAATTTCTACTTTCCACAATCTTCTAATCCTCCATGCTTTTTCCAACTCTATTTCCTATCTTAAAGTTTTCTCAGACTATCCTATATCACAGTTCCCTTGACCCGCTTCTTTGCTCTCCTCCCACCCTCCCACCCCCACAC
>NW_019525099.1:368535-376910 GCF_002814215.2 Seriola lalandi dorsalis | reverse complement strand
CCCCACACCCCCCCTCCTCAAAGTACATCCTTCATCCTTGCTGTAGTGTTGCATGAGCATTCCAGGGCCTCACGTACGGCTGCATGTGTGAGGAAGGCGGATTTTTCCCATGGGGCCGCAGGTGAAAACTGGGACTCACTCTGTCCGCCAAGGGACGCCATCTGTCCCTGTCGCCGCTCTTGCTAGAGGGGAGCCCCGTCACCCCTCCTCCGTTCCCCTCCATCCATCCATCCCACCCTCTGTCCATCCACTCACTGTCCCTCCCTGACGCTGGTCTACCGTGCTGAATCACCCAGGAATGTGCCCCCAACCCACCCCACCCCACCTCTCCCCTCTTTTCTTCCCCCTCGTTCTCCCTCCGTCCTGTCACTAATTCATCCTTTGCTCCCCCTTCACTTCCCTCCCACCTTCCCTCCCACTCTGCCTCCTTTCGCCTCGCCTCCACCCATCTCTCTTCCCTTTCTCTCCATCTCTAATCAATCATCCATATATGACACCAGTGGCAAAATTATTAAATTATCATACATTTGTGATGAGCCTAGTGAGAACAAGGGATACTGTTTTAATTGCCTGCCCATGACCTCTAATTATGCATATCACTGTATTAGTTTGATATTTGGAGAGAATGAAGCCAACCGAGTTTGACATTTTCCAGTAGATAAAGCAATAATATGCATACAATGACTGTGATTTACTTAACAAATTGCCAGACATTACAACTACAACAGCATGACATCACGCTAATCTGTATCTGAAATTAAAAAAAATGTGTTACTGTACTATAGGCCTTGCCTTATTAAAATAAATATTATCAATGATGCATTTACTAGATAACAGCATTCAAAGGTATTTTTAGTAAGTAAAACATATCTGGAAAATAGACTTTTCGTTTTGGATTACACTGTAGCCACAAATATGGCATGCAGTGTAATTAGTCCTCCAGACCCATGTAAACAAAACTCATGAGGTCACCCAGCATGGGAACCAGAGGGAGTCCCTCCGAGGTGCTGAATGCGTCTGCAGACCTGGGCCCAGCTGTCAGTGTCTGTGTATGTCCGTCTCAGCTCTGGTTCTGACTGCTGTGATGCCCAACGGTCAGATGAGCGCAAGAGGACAGTGAGAGCGCACTTTCACGTGGGAACCTGCTTGAGGCGCGCAGACAAACAAACGCAGGGGCAGCTAAGTGTGAAACCTCCAAACTGTCACGGAGAGGGTGAGAGAATGAGAGGATGAGCACAACAGCCCCCCTCCCCCACTCCTCTGCACCCTCACACTTCTTCCCCTTGATTCTCCCATCCTACCATCAAGCCTCTTCCCTCTCGCACCCACTTCGGTCCCAAAAACTCCCACAATCACCCCCACCCACTCCCAAAGCGTCCAGACAGACATGCACAGAGACACGCAGTCACTTTGACCCCCCCTCCTGAACACACAGACACACATGCACACATACACCTCAACGCCCCCTGTCAATCAGACACCCGAGTGTCACGCAGTCACAGACACTGTCGGAGAGAAAGGGAAGAAGAAAAAAAGGGAGGAAAAGTGGCCCGTCAGTCACTTTATCACTCTCTACCCCCTCTGTTCCCCCACTGTGGGCGATAGCACAAAGAGGGACAAGAAAAGAGTGTGAGGGGAGCAAATGAGAAGGCGATAGGGAAGGAAAGAAGACTGGAGGGGTTGTTGGAGAGAGGTGGATGCAGAGGAGAGCTAAAGTGTCCCCATTTTCTCACTGGCCGACTGCAACAAAGAGCCAGGCGGGACACTGCACTGGGGTGGCGGTTTTGCCTGGGCCTCCCTTCAATCCCTACCCCCCAGCCCTCTGAGGTCCCCCCTCCGGTGACCCCGCCTCGATTGTTTCCCGTTGCTCTGTCAGCTCTGATTGTTGCTGACTGGTTAAATGGCTGAAAACCAAAATGGAGGGGCTGGGGGTGGAAAAAAGTGGGAAAGAAAGAGAAGGAGGGTGAGGATTTGGGAAAAGGGATGGCAGGGGTGGAAGACGCCCCCTCTTCTTTTCACTGAGATAACTGACTATTTGACCCAAATAAACAATCTCTCTCCAGCAAAAGAAGTGGCAGCAGGAGGAGGAGGAGGAGGAGGAGGAAGAGGGTTCAGAGGGTTTGAGGTTCGAGGTGTTGGGTGAAGATGGTGAGACAGCGCCCCCTCTGTAGTCAGAACTGTGGGGGGGGGGGGCTGTCTTAGGGAAGATTGAGTCAGGGACTAGCGTATCCAGCAGGCCTCTTTGACCAAATATTCACAGGAACTAAGGAGCCCCGGGAGCTAAAGACAGGAACAAAAACTTTCGAGAGCTGATTCATGTTTGGGTTTACACTGCACCTCAAGAACCGAGATGTACCATTAGACCATTAGAAGATTACACCAATGACACGTTCAAATCCCAATAAGAGAGTGGTTTTACAGAAAACAACACGGAGTAAGTTGAAGTCAAAGTCCTCCAGCTTAAAGCAACAAGTCCAAATTAAATGTTGAGTGCTGGTACGAAACAGGGAGCCAACAGCAGCCTTCTCAGTCAAAGTCTGACGGTTTGTCGACCCAATCAACCTCCCTCTCTGGCTCGTATTACAAAGTTGCTTGGAATGGACAATAACAATAATTCCTATGGTCGTTTAAGGGCTTTGTCGCATAACCGTAAGCAGATGAGAGTCACCAACACAACAAAGAAGAGTGGTTAGATAATATCTGTTAACCAAAAGTGAAATCTACATGTAATATCATTTGGCAGCTGACAGATTAACATACTGTATATCTCACACTTTCATTTAGTACTATAAGAGAACTTCGTAAGGAGAACTAGATCTAGTTCTATCAGCTCAAAAACCAAAACACACCCTGATAAAACACAATGATTCACATTAAGACCTGCAAAAATACATTTGATTCCTGAATAGTCTGTTATAGGCAACAGATTTCCTTGATAGCGACCTGAATGGCTTCACTATCTGACTTGAATGAGATAAGTGTTTAAAGACCTGGTACTGATCAATTATGCAAGCATATCCATTCCCTCCGCTCTCTTCCAATCAAACAGCTAAATAAGCCATGGTCCGGATGGACCCTTTGCTCTAATTGGACAAATGGCTTGCTTAATTGATCATTGATTGATGATCAATAGGGAACATGTGTTCTTGTTCTTTACACGGCAGGTGATTGAAGGCGAGCTATAAAATCAGCCAGATAGTTTGACAGACGCCAATGGGCTCTCATCAGCTCACTGTAAGAAAAAAAGGAGGACATCGGAGAGGCAGGTAGACACTGAAGGGGGGGGGC
This sequence comes from Seriola lalandi dorsalis, assembly GCF_002814215.2. Lineage (NCBI taxonomy): Eukaryota > Metazoa > Chordata > Actinopteri > Carangiformes > Carangidae > Seriola > Seriola lalandi. The sequence continues at coordinate 373,622 of NW_019525099.1, read as the reverse complement.
TGCTTTTTATTGACAGAGCCCAGCTGAGATGCTCCTACCTCCAAAATGAACTGAGGGAATAAGTGCCTTCAATTCATCCGTATGATGAGTAAAAGAGATGAGGGAGTGGACTAAAGACAGCACGCCATGTAGAAAGAAGAAGAGCAGAGATAAAGGTAAAAGTGAGGATCTGCACTCAGTTCTGGAGAGCTCCTAAATTTTTGTTCCATCTCTCTTTGCCACTCCATATGTGTATCACTTATCAGTCAAGACACCTGTTTGAAAGTGGGCAGGAGTGTGTGTGTGTGTGTGTGTGTATGTGTGTGTGTGTGTGTGTGTGTGTGTGTGTGTGTGTGTGTGTGTGTGTGTGTATAGAGAGAGAGGAGGGGGGTGTCTAAACGACTGTGCCGTCCCGACAGAATAGGGGGACATCATTGTGGATCCCTTTGATCTGCTGCTCATAGATTCTCTTGAAAGGATCATGAGGGAGGGAGAGAGAGAGAGAGAGAGAGAGATACAGATAGAGAGGCAGAGAGAGAGGAGACACTTCACTCAGGCATCAGTAGGCCTTCACCCTCAGCCTTAGGTACCTATCCTTGCTCTGTTTCTGAGCCAGCTCTATTAAATATGAAACGCTAAGACAAAAGGAGGGAGAGTGAAAAGGGAGGGAGCGGGGGCCACAAAGGGCACCACTCAATGCCTTTGAAGAGGCACTGAGACGAGGGGTGTCGTGAGCGCAAATGTACGCACCTTGCACACAAACACACACACACACACACACACACACACACACACACACACACACACAAAACAACAACCGTCCAAATGATGTGGGTGGATGGGACAGCAAATATCCACATTTGCATCTTGTGTTTTTTCAGATCACTTTTCACAGATATACCACAATAGGAGCATCGTCAGGGAAATTAGACCTAAGAGCCTTGGTTAGCAGATGATAATACATGCATACATGTGTGTGGAGTGGTGTATGTGTTTTAATAGACATTAAGACAGCTGAGATTAAAGCGCCTTTAAAGGTTGTAAGAGGATATGAGATGTAGCAGCAAAGGTGGTTGTTTTACCATGGCAACAAATTGAGAAATTAACCATTTAATTGTGCTATTTAGTTTATTTTTCAAAAAATATATATATATTTCATATATTTGGAGGACTAATTGGTCATTGCATGTGGTGTATGGCAGAATGTCAAGCTACAAATCCAATTCTAATGATGATGATTTTACATTTTTAATTGATAACTAATTTTGAACCAAAAGAGAACCCTTTAATCTTAAGTTCTTTAATGTCTCTGTGTATATAATACACTGCAGAGGTGAAATTGTAGATTCTCAGTCAGCTGTTAATTAACATACTGTATTTATTACATACAGCACACTTGTGCCACTGTACAAGTGGCTGAAGTTCTCTCCAACTGATAACAGTTCACTGTGTTTGTGTTGTTGCACTTTTCTGCTGGTGATGCCTAAACCTCATCAACTCAGTAAATAATATATTCACAGCAATGACTCACAACAATGAAGTGATAGAACTTGCAATGCAACACTAGATTCTCCATTATCACTCTGTGGTTTCAAAGTTACTGATTGCAGTTTTATTTTAACATTTCTACTTTGCAAAGATGAATGGCACCAGGAATGCTGCCGTTCCTTTCTTTTCATTTACAGTGTCAGAATGAAAAAGACAATTTATCACTCATTTTCTGTTGGAAAAATATGGGACAAACTCTACAATGACTGGCAACAACAATAACTGTACGTGTACAATGACAAGCAGTTTTATAACTTGGAATTTGATTTATACACACCTTTTATAGAAACACCTTACAACATGACAGTGTTGTGTCTTTCAATGACAGAACTATACCTCATCTGAAAAGTTATAGGGTATTATTGACACATCAGTACAAGATATTATTGCCTATATGGCATTCATCCATCAATCTGGCAGGGAAGAGTATGAGATATAGCCTGTTCATCTTTCAGTGACGATTAAAAGCCATGATAATAATTGGCTTTTAAATACGGATGATAATTTACATTAATTAGATAATTACAAAACCCAAAAAGGTTGGAGCTGAATTTAGCACAAGGCTAGAACAAAAATCCCTCATTTTCCAATAAACAGCACTGTTAGAGGAGGGAACATCAATGACACAGACTGATAACTTAGCCTCGGAGCGCATCTTAAACTAAATGACCCCTATCAGACAAACTTCAGTGGGCTGTCTTTGGAAAACAATCAGCAATGTGCTCCTCCCTGACCTTTAGCAACTCAGCAGGCTCAGTCCAATCACAGAGTATTGACATTATCCACCACACACCATTTATAACGTCAGCCGACGCTCGCCTCAAAGGTCCAGTCGAAATACCAGCACAGTCATGTTGTGTTTTGGTTGTGTTTAGTTTGAAGGGGAAGGGTGGGGTGTGCGGGTGGTTCAGGTAATTTTCTGGGCTCGCGCTAGGCGATTAGAGCGATCGCTCCAGGATCATGTCAGTTTAGCTTTGCATTTTGTGTTTTCTATCACCTACTTGAATACATAAATACACCGATAAGCATAGGAATGACACACATTCGCATTCAGGTGTGCAGAGATCACCATATGTATACATACACCCAAAGCTGCATGCACTCACAGACATATCAAATGCAAAACCCCTGTAACAATCGGACTATCCTTGAAATATGTCCCATCCTCTAGCCTCCACAAAGCCCTTACGACTTACACCAAAAGCAGCACCTACAAGGAAGGGTGGAAGCTTGGGGATCTAACTTTCGTCACCATGTTCCCTAAAAACACCTCAAGGCCTCGTCAATCCTACCAGATCACCCATTTCATCCCCATCTGGGGGTGATCCATCTCAGCGGGCCCAGCCAGGCTCCATTACCCCCAGACGAGCTGTGAAATGACCATTATGTGTGTGCAGGCATGTGGGGGGAATGGGCCTCTGCATCGGCCGTCAGCCTTTACCAGCCAACAATGGGCCTCACATAGGGCTGAATACCCTGCTCAGGCCACAAAATACAAATACATTGAAATAGCATCAACTCACCGTTCAGGAAAGAGAGACAAAAACAAGGCATGACAGCAGCTGTTGGAGATGTTGACGACTGAATTCCACGGTATACAAGAAGTATAACTCTAATATGTTTGGTAATGGTATTAATACAGGTCGCTGAATGATTTAATGAGTATGGAAATGATGTGAATCAAATACTAGGACCTTTGCAGTCACCAGATCTCAACCCAACTTAACACCTATGGGATATTTTGGTCTGACATGTTGGGCAACACTCTCCACAACTGCCATGGAAACAAAAAAATGAGGGAATATCTTTTGGAAGAATGATATTTACCCCTTCAGTCTGGTTGTGTGACCAAACACCTTACTGATTTCATAATGGCTTTTCTTTGATTTGTCATCTGTAGGCTATTTAATATATTGATACATAAAGCCGCTTTTATGTTTAGGTGATTTGAGTGCACTCTAAAGGATTTTCAATTACTTTCAAAATTTCTTGTATCCTTCCTGTGACTTTTTATGATGGAGTTGTTCGGAGTTTTCCTTGTGTGTCCTGGTGGAGATTTTGCCACGATACTGATCCGCTAGAAGTTGGAACTTCCTGGTGAAGGTGTTTTTATACTACAACACTATATACTTATTTATACTACTACACACAGGTGATCTAAAGTTACCTGATTGGGTACCAGGTGGCTGCACCAGTGATTATTGAATACTTCTGCAAACATGTATATTTTATTTGTCGCGAATGTAAATCATTTTATAGAGGTATGATTTCAATTGGACATAAATTGTTGATAAATGTCAAAAGGCCACATTAAATGAGCCAATTTGTAAGTTTTGCTATTGGTACATAGCTAGCATTAGCAATAAGAGCTGTTTACTTACCAGTGTAGTAAAAACGTACAAATATTTTAATTATTTATATTGACTTTTTATGGACACTTTAATTCAGAAATACAGGGGCTCAAATTAGTACACTGTATTATGGTAACAACTAACAATTAATTTCATTATTGATTAATCTGACAATTTTCCCCATTAGTTTTAGTTCTTTTTTCAACAAAATGACCCCATCCACACGGGTGCATCAACATTACACTCCCTTGTCTAACGTCTCCAGGATGGCATATCATTACCGAGTTACAGTATCAAGGATTACATGACACCAGTAACATGAAGGAGGTGATAAAGACAAAGACAGGGGCGAAGACAAGACGAAGAGAGCCACTTCCCCTGAGAGCCTTCTCGTTAGCACTGAAACAATGTAGGCTTAATGCCGAGACCAAGGGCTTGCTTGTCACACATAAAGTGCTTTGCATTAATTACACCCTATATACACTCTATTAATAAGACTTCCATAAGGCCTCAGCACGTGGTCTGTGTGTGTGTGTGTACATGTGTGTAAGGTCTTGTGGTGTTTGCATGGATGTCACTTCTTTATCAGAGGGAGAGACACAACACTTGAAATTAGTATGAAGAGTAATAATATCGCACATAATCTTGTACTTAAGCTTTAGAAGCTACAGAGCATACATTACACCAAGAACATGCACACATGTTGTTAAAAATTCTATTTAAAAATGATATTTAACAGATTTATCAGGGAAACAATTCAAAGTTTCACTAGTTCCAGTTTCAAATGCGGCTATTCGCTGCTTTTCTATTTAATATGAAGGTTGGATGTTAGACTTGTTGGCCAGACAAAGCAAGCAATTTGAAAACCTAACCTTCATCTCTGGGAAATTATGAAGACCATTCTTCTCTATTTGATAGATTTACTTTATTTTCTTTGCACCACTCATTGTGCTGACCTGTGATGCAAACACCAGAAGCAGTGTATTAACCCCAAATGAGTTCTTGGTGTATGGGTGTACATGTGTATTCATGTCTGTGCATGTGTTTGAGTGACAAAGAGAAGCTGCGGATGCTTGTGTGCCTAAACATCATTCTTTGTTTGTAAGCACTTATCTGTATCCTTGCATATGTGTGTGTGTGTGTTTGTGCCTGTGTGCAGCGGGTCTGATGTATCTTTTAGCTGTGGATAGATAAACAGTGGAGACAAAC
>NW_019525099.1:343535-366035 GCF_002814215.2 Seriola lalandi dorsalis | reverse complement strand
TTCAATACTGAAAATCCCATTTTATTTACACATCGTGTTACATCATCAGTAATGTAGAGCTAAAGATGAAAGCAGCTGAAGTATGATCTACAGTTATCGAGATACATCACAACCAAAATACATATGAAAATTAATCATATTTTGAACAAAACATTAATAAAATTTCCTCTTAAAAGACCCATTATTTACCTAGAATAATACTGTTTATATTGATCAATATCATAAGTGTAAATGTCAAACTTCTTTGTCAGTATGAAAGGTTAGTACCTTCTACCACGTCCCTGCATGTTACTCAAAAAATGTAAGAATAAAAGGAAAGCAAGAAAAAAAAAGAAAGAAAAAGGAAATAGATGATATGCAAATATTTCATCTTATTTATCATTTTCAGTGATTTAGATAATATAGATCTTGTAATCTTAAGTTTAAACACCATGAAATCAAGAGCCACTGGAGGGCAAGCACATCGTGTCCCCCAGGCTGGTGGCTTGAAAAAAAAAAAATTTGAATTTGGTGTGTTCACAAAGGTTCGCAGCCAAAAATGAAGTGTCACATTTAGCATTAATATGTAATATTCATATTCATAACCGATTTATTTCAGATTCCATTGTGAGCTCTTCTGGTGTTGTTGACATTAAAGGAAAACACCTCGACTTGCAGCAAGCTCACTGAATTCAAAACAGCTGAAAAGCCTTCACGAATACACCAATTTCATTTTCATTTTGGATTATACCGCTGGCCTCAGTGTGCTCCAGGAAAAGGTGATGAGGGGCACAGACTACACCAAGTTCCTCTGAAAGGAAGCAGTATAGGCAAGGGGTGAGGGTAGAAAAGGGTGGAGGTGAGGCAGAAGGGGAACAGAGGGATGGACGGATGGATAGATGGAAGAGAGAGTTACACCCTGTGTCTCAGTGGCACGGCTCGGCTGCAAAGGAGCCAATTAGAGGAAGGCAGGACACACAGGGGCTGAGTATACAAACCCTACTGCGACTGGACCGGTGTGTGTGTGTGTGTGTGTGTGTGTGTGTGTGTGTGCGTGTGTGCGTGTGTGTGCGTGTGTGCGTGTGTGTGCGTGTGCGTGTGTGTGCGTGTGTGTGTGTGTGTGCGTGTGTGACAGTGCAAGTGTTTTTGTGTGTGAACATGTATTTTAACCTATCATTATTTTCCGTTCCACATAAAGGGCAAACATACAAGAGAGGCTACTGACCACAACATTCTGCTTTCTGTTTTAGGTTTTTTTGGTTCTAATTCAGCCTTTAATTTATTTTGGAAAAACTGAATTTCAAAAATGATTAATGCTACTATTAAAATAAAAATACCTTTGACTGCAGAATAATTTAGCGTCTTTTCTCTGTTAAACACTTGAGTCTGTCGTCCTCTTCATTGTTCCAGTCCATCAGATTATTTCTCTAATAGCTCTGTTAATGAATATTTGATCTGGCTATAATTAGTGTATCGGACACTACAGGGTGATGGAGAGCATTTCAGCAGGAGATACAGACATGTACACGCACACACAAGAACACACATGACCTACATGTTTTACAGCATACCTTCCCAAATATCTTCGTACCACCTACAGGATGTCAGAAGTCTAAATATATCTTACATTAAGAGATTATATACTATGAATATATTGTATATATTCATGTAATCTATTCTATTTGGGATGGAAAATATGACATGCCAGCAAAGGATTTTTGTCAAATGCTATTTTTAGACTTTCCAAAAGGAATAGAATCTGGGAATGCAGTTTTGACCAAAGGGATACCTCGATTAGCTCAAGAGCGCTAATTCAATCAAAACACAGATACATATCAATTATTTGAATTACAACAAAATCCTGTCTGACCGGTGGTAGGGCCTGTAGAGAGCCGGCAGTGAGTGAGTGTGAGTGTGTGAGTGTGTGTGTACTATACACACAAACATTAGCGTAAATGAGAGCCCGTGTGTGTGAGTGTGTGTGTATGTGAGCATTGCTGGGGTTGTGTGATATGAAAAAAAGAAACTCTGAATAATGCATGAGTCTCTTGGTCAATGCATTGTGATTTGCTTTAAGGAGGCCTTCTCTCAGCCATTATAAGATTAAACCCAACCTTGGTTTGTCTAGAGTGGCCAGGACATGCAAGAGACCTGTCAACACTGCAGGAACTTGGACCTCACACTCACACACACACACACACACACACACACACACAAACACACACGGTAACATACAGTAAATATGCAGTAACAAAGATTTACCCTACTCCACACACAGCAACATACGTGCACACAAAACACACACATAAGTAGATGCAATTATGTATACTATAGATACACTAACATCATGTAAACTTAGGCTCTATATGGACAGTAGAGAGAATAATGAAGTGAGGGAAGGATAATGAGTTAAAGAGAAAGAGAACTGCAAGATGGAGGAAAACAGGAGAGGGATGATAAACAAGTTACAACAGGAGAAAACAGAAGAAAAGAAAAGAAATGAAAAGATAAAAAGAAATATCTAGATAGAGGAAAGAAAGGGATGAAGGCAAGTGCAAAGGCAATCTGTCAGTTCCAGTGGGATTGTAGGTAAATTGTGGTCCCTCACTGTTTCGATTCCTGTCCAGCCAATATGCCTGCTGTGTGACATGCTTCAATCATTCTTTATTGAACCCTAAGTCTCCCTCCTGCTCTCTCTCTCCCCCTGTCTGTCTTTTTCTCTCCACCCTCAATCAGTTCTGTTGTTGTTCCCAATCAATAATCAATTTCCTTGAGAAATAATGGGCCGCCACTGTTTTGGGTCTTGCCCATAGGCATTGACCTTATGATAGGCTAATGGCAAATCCAAGGAGGCTGGGATGAAGGACTGGTCCTGGCCCATTAAGAATCATGACCCTGGAACATGGAGAAACAGGAAATGAAGGGGAAAAGGTTGGTGGGCCCTAACACAACTCTCTCTGTCTTTCTGAGATGAACAGTCTGATGGAGAACGCAGAACTGTTTCCTCTAGTGAAACATGCGCAGGATTGTGAATATCCACCTAGCTATAGGACGATTACGTTATTCTGAGTAGAGGAGGGCTGTCGATTACTTTGTTAAGACACAGCACTAACACAAGAGTCAGGAAGTATTACTGTATTGTATGTGTTAGTGTGTGATTCCCCACCTAATTATGCTAAAAAAAGTGAGCTAAAATTAAGTTTACAGTATAGCTTGTCAGTTATATGAACAGCACAATCGCAACTTCTTCATGATTTCAAATACAAAACAAACTCAAAAACAAAACAAAAAAAAAACACTTTAGAAAGGAGCCACTCTTAAACTAAACAAAAAAACAAACTGCTAAGGAAGTGACAAAGAATGTGTAGCGCTAACAGCCTCCTGTGTGAAACAAAAGGTAATGAGAGCAAGCGAGAAAGGTAGAGCGCGAAAGAAAAACAGAGAGGGAAAAGCACATACAGTTTAGCAGGACATTTAAGGCTCTTCGCCTCTTGTTCTCCGCTTGTTGGCGTGTTACATGAAAACGCCGTCCCATGGGACATCCTCTGCATGAAATGAGGGAGGGAGAGATGGAAGGAGAGAGGAAAGACATGAAGAGAAGAGGAGAGGAGAAAGGAGGGAAAGGTGGGGGTGTGGTGGATGAGAGGGAGGGAAGGGGAAACCTAGTTAGAGGAGAAGATCAAGAGCAGAAACACAGGGGAACTCTTGAGAGGTTTGAGATGAGATAGAGACACAGAAATTATATATTGTAGCATGTTATGACATTAGTTATAAAGTTATGTGCCAGAATTGTACAGTATATAGCTCTTTGGGTGAATTTTTATTACTTTATGGCTTTGGTCAACCGGCCTATCCTACCACACTCTATAATTCAGTTCAGATTTCCTTCTGTCAAACATTTCTGCTCCAAAATGGTGCAAATTTCATTTTGCAAGAATAAACAGTATACATATGTATAGCTGCAAAGAAAGGAATGTTACCAATTTCATATATAATATTCAGCAAAGCTGAAATGAAGCTCAAATTACTTGTTTTATGCAAGGATTTTTTTCTGTCTTGATTTGTTTATTCAGACACCCTTGAAGAAAACACTGAAAGTCCATGGAAGATTTCTTTTGTCCTTCTTTTCCAAAATCAATTTTTTTTTTCTAATAATAGTGTTCTGCCCCTACCTTTCCAAAAGCCAATGAAATATGTGATTTTAACAGTCTGAAATAAGAGCATTTCAAAACATTAAGAATGCAATTATATATTATTATTATTAAGTCAATTAATCTGCTGACTTTTTTATATTAATCAGTTAATCATTTTGTTTGTGAAATACAAAAAATGGAGACTGTAGTTACCCAGAGTCTAAAGTGATGTTTATCTGATCATCAGTTCAAAATTCAGTTTGTGATAGAGAAAAGCATCAAATAATCAAATTTGAGAAGCTGAGACCTGCACATTATGTGTATTTTATTTTCTTGAAAAATGACTGAAACATTTAATCGATTATCAAAATACTTTCAGATTAATTTTCTGCCAATCAACTAACTGATGAATCCACTAATTGTTTCAGTTCTATTCGCAACAATATATTATTTAAGTGGAGGATGGATGGATGGATGGATAATACTTCTATCATGGTCATCTTTTTTTATATATATTTAAAAAAAAAAAAGAAACAGGTTTATGATAAATGTGACATTAATTTTTATGCACACATTACTTTGAACTGTAGCCAAATAATAGCCAATAGTATTACCCATGTGAGGTAAGAGCTATTTTGTCTTTGTCAGAATCAGCTTTGTTTATGGTAATAACATATATACATACATATATATATATAACTAACAAGGTTAAAATTTATTTGACAAAAATGTGGATTCTTTGAAATGCTACATGCATCACTTTTAAATAAAAAGAGAAAACCATGGAGAAAGAGAGAGACACAGAGACAGAGGTAGAAATGTGGCTGACATTAGCTCAGGCTCAGCTAATCAGTGGCACGGCCTTTTAATCTGCCCCCCTCTGTAGCAGCGTTAGCCGCAGCCCGGCGGAGAAAGTTAAATATTCACAATACAAGGCAAGCTACTCAGTGTTCAAACAAAGTGCTCTGCCAAGTTCACCCATGTATGTAGAGGTGGTGTGACGGGAGAGAGTGTGGCAGGGAGAGAGAGGGCTAGAAATAGAGAGAGGGAGTTAAAGAAATAGAGAGACGATGAGGAGAGCGAGCGAGAGAGAGAGAGAAGGAGAGAGAGAGAGAGAGAGAGGTATTTTATTATTCACACAAGGCATAATAAACCAGGCACGCTCGGTTAGCAACACTTAAACTCCCCATGCTGCAGCGGTTAGCCACTAATGCGACAGCAGTGATTTGGACATGTCCTATTAATAGTGCAGGGGAGGTTTCCATGCATGCTAATGGTGGTGTGTATTAGCTATTAATAGAATCACATAGGGGGTCCTGAGATGGGAGAACATTTCTGTGTGTGGTGGAGAGTGTGGGTTTTTGTCTGTCTGTGTATGTATGTGTGTGTGTGTGTGTGCGTGTGTGTCTGTGTGTGTGTGTGTGTGTGTGAGAGTAAAGGTACACTCTGTGTCTTTTCTCAGGTAGTTAGCAGTGATGCAAAGTCAGTGTTTGTGAGACAATTCATTGGGAGGGGCTGCAGAGCAGAGAGAGTGAGACCCTCGATGGAGTGTGCAAGAATTTTGGCTGAGGTAAGATTTTATGGTTGCAAAGGTGTGTGTGTGTGTGTGTGTGTGATTTCGTGAGGGTGTGTCTGGGTGTGTGTGTGTGTGTGCACGTATTCCTGCCAGTGTGAGTCTCCAGAGGTTGTAAACAGAGAGAGACAGAGAGAGAGTGTGTGTGTGTGTGTGTGTGTGTGTGTGTGTGTGTGTGTGTGTGTGTGTGTGTGTGTGTGTGAGACAGCAGGGAAAGAGGCGAAGGTGAGGAAAACAGAGGGAGGAGTGCACAAGACAGAAACCGTATGGTGTGGTTTCGAATCCGGGATGATGCAGTGTGATGCAGCTGAAAGTTTGGAAGTGTTGAGCGCTCCTCCCCAGCATGGATATTTAATGACCTGAGACCCCAACCAGGCCTTCAGATCCCCCCCCCACCCCCACCCCCACCCCACATCCTTCTGTTTCTCCACCCCCCTACATTACGATGAGGAGAGAAAGCTTCCCTTCTTTGCTCTCAGTCAATGTATATGGCAAGAGCTTGGAAGCATCAAGGAGAATATTAAAGGAGAAAGCTGAACAGCTCAACCACAAGTCATAATGAAGATGGTATCATTTCGTGTATGAATCACTTCCTTTTTACCTGATTTTGTGACTAATGAAAGGACTGTCTGTGCACCGTGTCAACAATTAACATGTGCCTCGTTTCATAAACACTGAAATCTGTTATTTTTTATTATTGTTTGATTTTCAACATTGTTGGTTCACAGCATAAAAGTGAAGTCTCTAATTGTTTTAGGTTAGAACACAAATTTGTCAATATATTAATTTTGTCTTATAATTGTGCAAACACAGTATGCTAATTTGATGTACGGTAATTTGTGTCTGACAAATACAGGCTTGCATATTGAATTAAAATGTGAACCAAGAAAGTGTAGCCCAGAGAACCTTTTTCCTGCCTGGAAAAAAATGAAGTAACACTTGTGATAAAATGTATTACACAATCTGCCACACAATGTTCACTTCAACACTGATGTCCATGAGAAACTTTCCAAGGACATCAAAACAATCACACTTCTGGAGAAAGAGAAACTATACTTGAGCTCATCACAGCACTGTAACATTCATGTAGGCATGAACAGTGTAAACAAAGACACGTCAGTTAGACCTCAATAACCAACCTTGCATATGTGATTTTGTAATATTTTCATTGTCCTCTCTCCAGGAAAACAAAGAAAGTTTGCAAACCTTCTCTTGAGAAGAAGTTTTACATAATGTTGTGATAGTGAAAGAAGGAGGGGGAGGGAGCGTGTGTGTGTGTGTGTGTGTGTGTGTGTGTGTGTGTGTGTGTGTGTGTGCATGCGAGTGCATGCACTGGGCAGGTGTGCATTGACAGAGGTGACTGTTTTCTCTCTCCATATTTTGACACATAACCATATCACTCCCACATTAAAATCAAACACATACATGTGCAACACAAACACACACACTCTGACACTCCTCCTCACAGCAACTCGACTGCCCCAATGCAAAATACTTAATAATCCCATTCTGTGTGTGTATGTGTTTGTGTCTGTGTGAGCACATGTGTGTCAGTGAACACATTCATGCATGTGTGTGTGTATGTATCATGCTGCTGAATAGGTATTGTTTTCCCCTGTGCTTCTGATCGGGCAATTTGGCAGCGGGCTCAGGGAGGGGAAGCTAATGCGGATCTAATGAGTCAGCGGGCCGGCAGGATTGAGAAGTGTATCGGCGCGGTAATGTGAGGAGATGGGCCCATGTCGCCTTGAGGGATTAGAGTTTTGAGCTGCAGTAGATGGGGGACCCCAGCAAGGCCACATACTTCCACCTCTTCCCTCCTCCCACCCTATACCTTTCCTTCTCTCTCCCCTAGTGGATGTATGGGCTCTCGCCCGCAGCCCGCCCTGGGAGTAATTGATTTCTTCAGAGTTCCCTATTCTGGTGGTAGCGGGTTAGCGGTGGTAATGATGGTGGCGGTGGTGGCAACAGTGGAAAAGGCTCTCAGTCTTTGTGTATTGTCAGTGCGCATGCACATGGTACTGATGCATGGCGGAATTACACCTGGATCAGATTGTCTATGGACAACTTACATACATTACATAGTAACATATGGGCCAGCTATGTTCTGATGTTAGGTATGTAAACAATCACTTGTGAGTATACTGTACATAGAAAAGCTGGTTCCCCAAAACAATTTTTCATTTTCATATTCATTTTTCATTTGTTCAGGGTTTGAGACGTGCAACTCTGAGATTTCTGCCGACACACTAACACAATGGAGGTGGATAAAATTTTAAAATTTTTGCAATAAGGTGTAAGAAAACTGAACTGTAACATCTCTTTCCAGAAACAACATCCCTGTTACTCTAGATAATCCAAAAACAAACAAACACAGTCAAGTTCAAACTGACTACTGCTGCAGCAGGAAATGTGTTTACAGCCAGACACGCCTAGGGGTAAGTGAGAAAACTGATCTTTTGTCAAATGGGTGAACCGGCCCTTCAAATGTATGTAGATCTTTATAGTGAAGCATGCATTTATGTTTAAACATAAGTGTAGCTATGTACATGGACACTCAGAGGTGCGCATGTCTGACAGATGACTGATGTGTGTTTGTTCCTCTTAAGTCATGCTGGTTGTGTGTGTATGTGTGTGTATGTGTGTGTGTGTGTGTGTGTGTGTGTGTGTGTGTGTGTGTGTGTGTAGGGTGGGAGCGATTGTGAGGGTGTGTGGTTGGGCTGTGCTAGTGGTGTGATCATGTCTCAGCATTGATATTCAAATATGCCCTGAAAATACAAACCCTTGTGTCAGGGATCAAGGACTCGCCTGGTTTCAACACAATCACTTCACTGTGCATGCTTCTCTCATAAATAAAGGAGCAGCACTCTACTTCATACCACTGTGTTTTAATTATTAAGATAGAACCATGGAGGTTATCTCACTGTTCTCTGCCAGCAACTAGAGAGGCGAACACATTTGAATTTTTGCCAGCACAGTGCTTAGAGAGCAACACTGTAAGGTGGCACAATTGAAGGACAATAGAATTCAAATACTGAACTCTAAATCTATTTTTAAAAAAAGAGTAAAAAAAGACAAAGAAGCACTACGGGCTAAACAGGGCAGAGCAAGGGATGACATTTTAATACCTCTGATTTTATGGGCAGGATCTTAAATAAAACTGTGCAGCTTATTTACATCGCAGCTTAATTACTCCAATTAAACAGCCTTGTGATACAAAAGCGACGAAAATTATTAGTTAATAATATTTGACTGGCTAAAATTCAGGCGATGATGAAATGGACATGGTGAGGCATATGTGCTAAAATACCTTTTTTTTTTCTCCCAAGTGTTGGTACAATGGAGAAATACACCAGTGAAACCAGGAGCCACAGGTGACTAAATAGATTCATCTTGATGCACAAGGCTACATGAAGTGAATTATCATTACAGTGAACACCCACATACATGCTGTAAAGCCGGTCAGCATTATAAAAAACGAACGTTAGGCGAGGCGCATTTCCTCCCTCATTTATTTAACGGGAGGACCATTATTTGTTTTCCCAGTGTTCATTAGTCAGGTGAGGCTGTCATGTTGGGCCACCGCAGTTGGGAGGCGAAGACATTTCCTGCGTTTGTAACCATGCAGACAGGAGGTGTGTCTTTGTGTTTAGAAGTGCATTACATATTGCCTGTTGCCAAAGAGGGGAGGTAGTTGGGAGAAATGGTAAAGGGTAGGAGGAGAGGGGTTTTGGGGAGGGAGGGTGAGGAGAAAAAGGGGGGGAGGTGGTTATGTGGTAGTTTCACCCGCATCGATTGCCTGTTTTTAATCGGGCATAACAAATATAACTTCCCTTGAATCGAATTCCCCGGGTAAACCGTTATAAAACTAACCTTGTTATATTTATTGACAGGACATTGAGATAAATATTAGAGCCATGTGGAAGAAGGGGGAAGGTTCCAATCCATTGATTTCTGTGAAAAAATAAAATACCATAGCAGTCATCTAACAAAGCACACCTCCACTGCTCCTCTCCCTCCCTCCGTCTTGTTTTCCACCCCCCACTCCCCCCTCCATCCACTCTCCTTAGCATATTAGGTGGAGAATAATGTGAAAAAATGCTTAGCACACGGGAACGAGGCCGGTGTGTGCAGACGTGGGAGTGGGTCCCCCGGGGGTGCAGTGGAGCCCCTATCCCATAAATCCCGGCTCTGGTGCAAACAATCAATTTTCAATTTTAATTATTTACCATGGCCTGCCGGACAGAGGCATTTATTTTCCCGCTCTGTCCGGATTAAAAATTAAAAATTAGGAGATTAATATTTGGTAGAGTGGGCAGAAAAACGAAATAGACCCACTCAAAAAATTCTTTATTATCTTTCTCCCCTTTCCCTCATGTGACGGGCGAAGGTTAGTGATAGCCAAACGAGTCAATCAATAACTTCATAAATTTTCACAGACCTCCATCGCCTGGCCCCTGCCACCCTTTGCACCCATTGCTATTTTAGCAAAGCTCCATCTGTCGGGGGCCAGTAACATTAAGCCTGTGTGAGGGGAGAAACTGGCAAAATGTGCTGTTCAGCACTTTCTGTCCGAGCTCTCCAGGTTTTGGCCTCTACTCTCACTGGCGTTCCAATTTTTCATCTGTAAATTTAATTACAGAACCTGGAGCAATACAGCCAAGGTATCCCCTGTCAAGCTCTCATTCACACAGAACTGGTATTATAAGTGGCAACCCGCAATAAACAGCAATGTGAAAACACTAGACGCGGCCAGCAACATATCCTTCAGACAGACCAAATAAAATTGGTGACGATTCACAACAGAGGATGTCGGTTTTTATAACATATGGTCATATATCAATAACATTTTCCATGAGCTCGAGGACATTCTGGACAGCATTACAGTCTCATAGCTTGACATAAACAAGCGCCATCACATTTTAACAAAGCCATCCAGCTCAAACTAAAACACCTATCCATCATCAATTAACACAAAACAATTAAGCATCCATAGCTCACATCGATGCCCCGTTGTACAGGAGCGAAAAGCAACACACGAACACTTTACTGTCACACTTTTCACCATGATGTATCCAGCGGTCTGTAGGAGGAGCTCTAATGTGTCCATAAATTTCATCCACTGAGTATACCAGCTTCTCCGGAGTGAAGGCTTTAATGGCGATCAGCAGGGATGCAGCTGATGATCTCATACACACACTTGGTATTTGTGGTGATTTTGTGTTAGATCTGTGTTTTGCCACATTTACCTGATATCACTTTGCTCTGAAATAACCTGTATTTCCTGCTATAATTTAACAGTACTACAGTAAACAAACAAGTCACTATATGTGAAGACACTCAGGGCTGCAACAACAGTTAAGATATCTAAGATCAAATTCTGGCAAGTGGTGAGAAGTGCAGTCTAATGTGGGACTTCAAACAAGGTTAAAACAAGCTGAGCAAGTCATGTTATCACTTTAAAATCAATTATCCTTTTTTATTTTGCCCATTTTTAACCACTGTGGGTTTTTCTGCATGCATTAATTCAAAAATATTCAAATGTGTTTGAATAGGAACAAGATTTCATTTATAAAACAATGTTTTGTTAAGGGTTATAAGTAGAAAGGGTCATATGATGATTCATCTGATAATATCACGTAAAAGCCACAGGAATTTTTAGGAGGAAAACAAGACACATTGGAAGACAGGCTTATCATCCTCTCTGGCCAGAATAATCCCTCACATTGATCCATAAACTATAAATGTTTATGGATCAATGTTTGACAAACCTGGATATCAAACTTGGTTGGTTGATATCCAGGAAATCGGGACACACCTGGGGGACGTTGATAGGTATCATGCTGTCACTAAGTCTGTATCTAAGATATATATTCTTTCAAAACCTTGTCAGAAGAATGCGAGAGAAGATTCAAACAGAGACAGAAGGCCGAATTTTTTTTTGAAAAGCATGTCGCTGCAATCCTGGTTTTCTTTGTAATCTTTGAAATGAAACTTTCGTGGTTATTTACATATTCTGTTACTTTTTATTTTGTTTGTAATTCCTGAAAAACACCAATTTTGCAGATACGTGGTTTCAATACAACACAAGTGAGTCAGAAAGGCAGCACAAACGAGTGAGGAGGAGATATTACAATTCATACAGGAGGAAGAAACAGCTAGCCTCTGGCTGTGTGAGTAGCTGCAGACAGGTAGACATGGAGAGCAACAAAGATACAAATAACTGTCAAGGTGCAGAAAGAGACAAAGCGAGCAATGGAGGCGGTGGGGGAAAGAGAGAGATCTTAGCGGGAAAGAGACCAAGAGACAGAGGGAGACACAGAGTGTTTTAGTTCAGAGCAGAATGTTGTTATTTATCCGGTGGCTGCTAAACAAATAAGGAGACTCCCAGTTCTGTGATTGGCTCAGTGGGGTGCTGTCAGATTTAGGTGCGTATCTTCCCTCAGCATGCAACAAACTCAACACTCCAGCTGCGCTCTCTCTCTTTCTCTCTCTCTCTCTCTCGGCGCTCTAAACATTGGCGAACGCCAAACATTCTCCAAATGTTTTTTTGTGTTGTTTTAATATTCCTCCATGTCCTTCACAATGTTCCTCAAGTATTCCTTGAATATTTTTTTTTTTTTATTCCTGTATGCTCTGTGGGCAAACACTAAAACAGCAGCTCACAGACGACAAAGTCCCCCTCAATGTCAATCACTACTTAATTCTGCGTTTTCGAATTTAAGTTTTTAAAATGATGTATTCAAAGAGCAAAGCAGCAATTAGCATAGAGAGAATCAAAGTCTTTAACACTGACTAAAGGGCAGGTTTGCTCCACAGACGTAATCTGGATTTAACTTTGTCGACAATGTTAAGCATTCGGGCCATCCAAACAGGCCCCGTGGCTCGGTGCCAATGAGGATTCAACTAGCCGTTCAGCAGATCACTGAAACTCATGCACCTACAGCTCCTGCACCTGCTACCTCTGCATCGATAGTGCCTCCTGCAGCTCCAGTAGCCCATCACACATTAAAGCGGATCCCCTAATGCACTGAGACCTATGACCTTTAGCTAGGACTGGGGCCTCTGACACCTGTGTGGCCAGAGGAAGCAGAGGTGAAAGCGGAGGTGGAGTAGGCTTGACCTCTCTTTCTGCCTCCCTCAGAAGTGTCCGGCCGCAACCGAGGTCAAGGGTTTGACCTCTGAGCCTGGGAGGTTATTGAGAGCTGTTGACCCCTGCGACAGGCCACTTGATCCTGCTTACCCCTTGGGCTCAGGGAGCTCTGCTTGGTCCAGGACCCCGTGGCTGTAGCCCACCCCTCCACCACACAAGCCCAGAGTAAGAAACGGTCAGGGCCGAACAAACGAGGTCAGGGCAGCAGTGCTGGGAGATTTATGTCCCTCTGAAGCTCCAATAGCCTTCTGGCTCATAGACTAAGCTGAAAGCTATGGATTGTACGCTGCTGATGAATGATGAATTTGTACAGGCCTGTCATGTTGTTTTTGCAGTTTGCCATGGTATTGGCATTGTTGCGATGAAGAGGCTAAATTGTGAAATGTGTAGGAAATGACCTTGTCAGCTGCTGTACACGATGAACATTGAGTTATCACTTTTTTCAGTAAACTGAATTTTCTCTCGTGGCACTGGAAAGAGTTACCTGCACTTGTCTTGACTTGACACTACCTACAGGATAAACAAGTCATGAGAGCAAGTGCTCAGTTCAGAGTATTAAAAATGTAAAAGCTTCTGATATTAGAGCTTGAGGGCATCTGATGTAACTGTTGAGACAAAGCACCTGAGATGTGGACAGGAGTAGAAGCCAAAACCTGGGTGAGAAACATAACTATTTCTGTCATAATTCTTTCTCTAATTGTTGCACGCCTCGAACCGTGCTTTCTGATGATCCGTTTTTTTTTTTAGGTCATTGGGGAGGAAGAATAGTACGCAAAGATAATGACCTCACACTGCTGATCACACCATGTTTTCACAAGCAATAAAGTAACAATAAGTCACCGTGCAACACTAAAACTTCCTAATTCTCCCTCATTCTTCCTTGAGCACCATAACATATAAATAAATAAGTGCAGAACACACATCAATCTATCTCCCTTTCCCTGTGCACAGCCCTCTTTTAAAGCGGTGCTGTGGGCTTTTACCCAAATGGCGCCAGGGCCACCGGTATCATTTATAACGGGACGGCAGCACTAATGCAGCGCGTGGTTCAGCCAGGATGTTTTATTCATGCTGTTTTATTATTAGGGCCCCACTTAAAAAGGTGAGGCGCTCTCCTCTCCTCTCCTCTGGCCGCCTCTTGCCGGGGCTGACTGAGGCGCGAGCTTTATCTATCACCCTGACAAGAGCGTCTTCCCTGGGAAGTCTTTCAGAAAACTTCAAACAGCCTCACTATTGATTTCTCCCCCTCTCCACCTGGGCACCGGCATACATCTTCCCCCCACCGTGCAGAGAGACAGAGAGGGTCGAGGGAGGTGGTAGTGGAAGTAGAAAGAGAAGTAAGGGAGGAGAAAAAAAAGGATGGAAAGTAAAAGAGACTGAGAGAGATAAAAGTAAAAGAGAAGAAGCCCGGCCACTGCATAACAATATGGGTGACCTCACTTTGCTTCATTGCTCCAATTCTTGTTCTAGCTTCAGATAACTGCAGCTGGCAAGCAGACAACCACAGTGATTACAGCATTCACAGTATGCTAATTATGCATTCAAACAACACTTTGTGGCAAATGATTGATTCAACCAGGAAGATCATATGCACATTGTGCATCCTATGCCAAGTGATTGTTGGCCACGAAAGTGACACCTTGAAAGGAAAGAGAGGAGTTCTTGAATTCCAGGAAACAATAAAGACGCTGTCATTTCATTCTAAAAAGGTAAAACTTGAAGCGGTTGCAATTAAATCTTGAATTAATAATGCTACTACAACAATTGCCTCTTGATACCTTTTTCAAACTGCTGCTTTGAAAGAACTGCCTCATGTCTTTGCTATCTCCAGTACCAGAAAGAGAGGCGGGGAGGCGGGGGGGGCGAGAGCAGATACTGTACAACCGTAGAGTAATAAAGACAACTTTCATGTCATCTCCACAAGACTCTCGTCTCTATTGTGTCTTTTTGTTCCGAATTCAAGAGGCTATACAAAAATGAAAGGAGTAAGTAGCCTTATTATTCCCTCTAATCAATGTCTCTACTCCATAAGAAACAGATGCCAGAGCAGCTATGATTTGAGACCGTTTGATGATGGGATTTATTACCTTGCCCATTTGTTGCCAGAAGTGAAGGCTCACTGATACAGAAGGAGATATGATTCAATGAGTTGTTAATGATTTGTCCTCAGAGGGTTAATGGGAAACGGTGGGCCTATGAACTATTTGAAAGTGCAGCCATATTTAAAGATTGTTTTAGAGCCCTACACTCACTCAAAGGGACACACATAAATTAAATAATAGACTTGAGTTGATAAGCAAGTAATCAATGTAGTAAGTAGTAAGTAAAACCCTTGTGGGAAGCATATGAAAGCATGGGATCAATTAAATTCCTGGCATTTTATTGCACATCCTTTCTGACGGACACATATGTGAGATGTTTTTAAAATCTTTAATTGGAGTATTTCTTTGTTCAATAGTCTGTAACTACACTATTAAGCCTTTCATTATATAATTTTGGAGGTAGAGAGCTTACAGTGTATATTTAGAAGATCTTTTTCGGTAGTGTGAATCTACTGCGTGGTTGTAAAGACCCCCTGGCACTCGAACACACTCTGAAATCAATAGCACAAGGCCCCATAGGAGAAGCAGGGAGGAAGCCATTGATTGACACGTTACTCTCATGTCAAACAGTAGAACATGCCATGGCAGCAACCACCTGCCGTCTGCTCCACCTGCCGTTCTAATCTCTCTAGACTTCACGAGATACAGAGCGTTCAGAAAGTGTTCAGACCCCTTTGCTGTTGACTTTTTGTCATGTTGCAGGCTTATGCTAAAATCAAAAATATTCCCTCGTCAATCTACACTTGATATCCCATAATGGTGGTGAAAACAGAAATGCAAATTTATTAGAAAAGGAAAAAGATAAGTTTTCATACCCTCTGCTTTGACACCTTGATTGGAGTCCACCTGTTGTAAATTCAGCTGATTGGACATGATTTGGAAAAGGCACACGCCTGTCTATATGAGGTCTCGCAGCAGACAATACATATCGAGGTGAAAACCAAGCCATGAGGTGAAGGAACTGCCTGCAGAGCTCAGACAGGATAGTGTTGATACACAGATCTGGGGAAGGCTACGAAAAGATTCTGCTGCATTGAGGGTTCCCACAGAGCACTGTGGCCTCCACAATTCTTACAGGGAAGAAGTTTGGAACAACCAGGACTATAGCTGACCACCTGGCTTAACTAAGTAATCAGGGCAGAAAGGGCCTTTGTATGAGAGGTGACCGAGAACCTGATGGGCACTCTGGCTTTGCTCCCCTGTGTGGAGATGGAAGAAACTTCCAGAATGACAACCATCACTGCGGCAATCCACCGATCTGAGCTTTATGGTAGAGACTGCGAGAAACAAGACTCTCTGCTCTGATGAAAGCAAGATCAAACTGTTTTCCTCAGTTCTAAGTGTCACATCTGGAGGACACCAGGCACTGCTCCTCACCTGCCCAATGCCATCTCAAAGGTGAAGCATGGTGGTGGCAGCATCATGCTGTGGGGTGGTTTTCCGTGGCAGGGACAGGGAGACTGGTCAGGGTCGAGTGAAAGCTAAATGAAGCCAAGTACAGAGATATCTGCAATGAAAACCTGATCCAGAGCACTCGGACTGGGCCGAAGGTTCACCTACCAACAGGACAATGTCTCTGAGCACACACAGTCAAGACAAAAATGTGAACATAACGCCGCAATTTAAAAAAAATGTTTCCAAAGTGAAGCGGTCTGAATACTTTCTGAATACAGAAATACAAAAAAGCTGTATGTGCTTGTTGTGTACTTTTAAAAAGTACAAGTCAAATGAAAAAAATACTGTGTGATGGTTGTTTTGTTCTTTTTTTAAATGTCAAATATAATTGTTCAGTTTCAGCTAACATCCTAATCAGGGATTTTGAACGTCTCACAGCAAACAAACTGTCACCAATCTGACTTGTAGCAAATATCTTTATCACTTCAAAGTATTTCTGGATCCCCGGCGGACACATCTAAGCTGCGTTGTTCTGCTGGAGGTGCAGCAAAGAAAAACTACTTACTCTGTGTTTTTTGTTGTGTTAGCTCTGACATCTACCTCTCACCACCATCTCCTCCACCCATGTTGGATAGCCTCTGGCCATCTCACACCGACCTAGGTGGCTTGTTTTTCTTTCCAGCAGGGCTCACGTCTTTCTTTAATTCCACTGATTCTCGTTTGCACTTTGGTTGGAGAGAGAGGAAGTGCACCTGAGTGTTTACCCATGCTGCGATGTTTGCAGTGCCTGGTGTTGGGTGCCCCGAAAGAAGCATAAATTAGCGCCCTCTACAATGGCACCCTGAAGCAACCTCCTGGTGCGCGACATCAATATGGAGCGAGAAGCAAGCTGTGAGCGCGTACTGTCAGAGGCCAAATGGTTTGGAGGAGATGTCACTATTCAGCGGATGCTTCACAATGGCCCAGCATCACCAACTCTCACACATATTCACTGATGTAGACTTCCAGAAATGGACACATAAGCATCTGTAGATGCACAAAAATGCATGTACAAACACATACAATTAAATCTGTCGATAATAATTAGATACGCATACACACCATCACAACAGTTAATTGTATCCCATTGTCTTCCTCTGCATAAACACTTGCACCTATTTACTTCATCTCCTTTTCTCACGCAAGATTTTTTTTTTTCTTCCGACCAAAATAATAATGATCTTAAATGGCAGTTAAGATGAAATTGGTGTATTATACACAGGCGAGTGGTATGAAAGTGTAAGAACAACAGACAAAAAACAAACAGGCCCAAAATTAATATTTCATTATCAGTGAAATATTCATAAGTTATTGTCAGGCTAAGACCTCTTATCAGCCCTTTGTGTTGCATTTGTGTGTCTGGAAGGTGAGCAAGAAGAGGGGGCATCTGGGCGTCTAATGTGTCCCACAAATGCGATGAACACCAGGACAGAAGACAAAGAAGACTCCGGAGCATTCATTAGTGGCACCAGACCTGAGGGAGCCAGAAGGTGCAGGGGACGGTGGGGCTATATGTATTTTATGTCTGTCCTCATACAAAAAACACACATTCAACATCATTCACTCTCTCAGTTCCACTCTTCACTTTTCTCAGTGAATTTACGTTTGAACTGATCAATTTGGATGGAACAAAGTGTATCAAATTTTAACTATAGGTTTATGGCGTGAAAGAATAGCTCCACTGGTTAAATAAATAAATAAATAAATATATAAAGATAACTCAGTATAATGTGAAGAATTGCCAAAGACTCAAAAATCTTTAAATGTCTGACATGATTGTATTGTGTTTGGAGATATGCACCATGTAAACTGAGAAGCACTCCACAAGAGCAGTGGTAGAGCTATCATGCCTAACAGTGTGCAAGTCTTTACTCTCTAGACTCAGTGAGCTCCACGGTATGAGGTAAACGCTTGCTGTCATCTTGAAAATCAATTCTCCCTCTCTTCCTTTAAGTGGTCAATATTTTTTGTTTCTCGCTGCGAGCTCCACCATGGCCCTTTTAATTCAATGGGCCAATTAGAGATACCGTCATGTCTAATTCTGGCTGCAGGGATGCTTGTTTGTGTTGTTACCTCATCCCTGGTGAGAGAGTCAGGAGGGGCAGGGTGAGGGAGTGAATGGCACACTCCTGTCTCTTATACACATCTGGACGAAAGCAATTGATGTGAAACTTTCAAAAACGAATTTGGCCACGTGTGTCACTTACGGAGCGGGAAGGAGGGGTGGCTGGGGCCAGGCCACCGCCACTCCACCGAGATCATTTGTTACTCAGCCCTGATTGGCCCTGACAAAACAATACCCTAAAAACTCACCAAAGTAAATTATGGTCCCGGTAAATGGCCAGCAAGGGTGGGGTGGAGAGGAAGGAAGGAAGGAAACGGCCGTCAGTCGGGACAGGGCCCTCGAGCTGCCTTGGCCCACTGCCAGACGCAAAACAAAGTAATGCGCTTTTGATATTAATAACGGAGATGATATTGATCCGTACTAGGGCCAGAGCCACTCTGCCTCCCTTCAGGGAGGGCCCCCATCGAGAAGGAGAATGAGGGAGGGAGGTAACGAAGAGGGGTGCTTGTTGAAGAACCAATACCCTACTCCCAGCTCTCTCATCCACCTCCTCCTTGGTGAAAGCCACTTTTCCTGAGGGTCCATTTCATTTGAGTGTCTTTAATTACTGTATGTGAAATGGATTCCATGGGAAAAAGAGAAATGGCGGTGGTGGTGGGCACTGACAGGAAAAGAGGGAGAGAGAGAGGGAGAGAGAAAGAGAGAGAAAGAGAGAGAGAGAGAGAGAGAGAGGGGGAAAAGAGCGTTTGGTTGCTGTGTGCTCCCGTTTTCTGTGTCAGATTCACAATTCTGTCAGCAGCTGTGTCCGTTTCATCCACTTCTTTTTTTTTTGTTAGGATGGATTTTCTTTCTCTGTGCTCAATATGTTCGTGTGTGTGCGTGTGTGTGTGTGCGTGTGTGCTTTCAGGACAAATGTAGTGAGTGTGTGGAAGAGGCACAAAGTGAGGAAGAGAGGGAGGATTGCACATAAAAATAGAAAACACAGTGAGGTGAAATCAGAACAGTTTAAGAAATTTCGGTCAAGCAGACTTGAAGGTCACTGAATTCTCCAAATCGTAGTAGACATTTTTCGGGGAGATAATGAATGAGTGAGGCTCTTCTAAGCTCAAATGTCCTTGTGTAACCTACTGAAACTACCTACTGGACTGGAGTTTGACACCTGCTAAGACGAGGGTGTGTGATCCTCCACACCAATGCAAACACAACCAAGACTGTTATTGTAAATGAGAAATGTGTTGGTTGGTTTCTGAAACGCAGTATTTTCAGCACCAGATGTCTGGTTTGTTTGGTTCATTTCTGCCTCTTGTCGTGCAAATTGCTTACATTTAATTTAGTGAAAATAAAGGACTCCACTCGCTTTTCAGACTTGCACAGGATAAAAAAAATAAAGTTATTCTAGATAAACCAAAGCAAAACTTCCACTTTTCTGACATGTACTAAGATTTACTTTTTTTCTGAGATTTACATTGTAGAGCACCGATATATGTGTGTATGTTATTGTGTGAGTGACAGAAAAGAAGACCGCTAAAGACGGAAAGTAAAACAGTGGGTAAAAAGAACAGAAAGCTCCTCTGGGTTACTGTACAGCTTGTCGACGCTCAACATGGAAACAATGTAAACAAATGAGGCAGTGCATTAAATAATTAGCGGGTCCACACTAAGAGCTTTGACTCCGCCGGCACCAGTGTTGTTGGGAGCAAGGGGAAGCCAAGCACTAACGCACTGAAGTCATAAATTCCCACCAAACACAAACATGCACACACGCGCATACAGATAAACACAGTGAGACCATGCAATGCTGTAGGCTGGCTTAATTTTTTAATGGCGTTTTTATTTATTTTTTTTGTCCTTTGTTGTTTTCGTTTTCTGTCTCTGATGACAGCCATCAATGTTGTGAATTTATGAAGCAGCAGTATTTTCTGTACGGGTAGAAAATCCACACACACACACACACACACACACACACACACACACACACACACACACACACACACACACACACACACACACGCTAAGCTAAGCTGAAAAGAAACTGTGCCATGAAGGCATATTATATCTCCTTCTATAAAGGGGGAACCGAGGGAGCTGTGAGAGTAGAGCTGGTCAGACAGCGTTTATCTAGGTAATTTATATCACCCCTGCCAAAGTGATTTTAACACAACCTGAAAAATGACACTGCCTGAGGAGCTTTTTTCACAAAGTTAAATAACTCCATACTGTCAGAGCAGCATTTTGCTCTTGTGCCATCCCACAAATGACAAGGGAAGTTATGCAATAGTATAAGCAGTGAGAGAGAAAGAAGAAAAACAGGCAGGGAAGAAAAGGAAGGTGAAACGAAAGCATAAGATCAGCAATAGCATCAAGACAGAAGTGGGATGGAGATGGAGGGAGTGACTGACCAACCAAGTGATTTAACAATAAATAACCAAGTACACACAGTGAGATCGGCCATTATTTGCATCGAGCTTCCTGCTGGATGCTGCCTGAGCATTATTTACATTGGCTTGTGGTTTTCCCATAAGAGTCCACTGGCAAACCAGAGACCTCTCTCTCTCTCTCTGTATCACTCTCTCTGTTTCCTTGCTCCTTCTGTTGTCGCAGGGACAGAGGTGAGCCCTGACAAGCCAGGGCCAAGTATTTGCATATAAAGAGCCTCCGTTCTTACTACACGTCCTTCCCTTCCTTCGCCCGCAACTAATGATACACAAGTGTGACATATCTACCAGGTTAAAAGCCATCGGTCTTAAGCCAGCTGCTGCCCAGTGTCTCACACTTGGCCGTGATTAAAACCCAGATATACTGTATGTGCATGTGAGAATTCACTTAAACATGCACATTTATGAAGGTATGTGTGTTTTTTTAACAAGTATTTTCACATGCTTACACTAGTTCTATGAATGCATGCGCAGGTGTGGACAGGCAGAGAAACACACACAGGCAAACACTTTCTCTTCATTACTTCCTATGAAAAGTCGATTGAAAGTGTGATAAATATTTCATGTGAATTGAGTCCAGCGTTAAACACAACAAAAACAACTCCAAAAAAAGGTGCAAATTTACCTCTTCTTATATTTGCTGGCACAGGTGATGTTGTCTCGCAACCTGTTAACCACCTTGCAGCATCCTCAGACATTCACAGGAAACCTAACACGCACACCTTTCATTGTTTTGTTTGGGCTGTATGCTTTTTTCAGATAGCAAAAGAATGAATATATTAGTAACCTACTGCTGGTGAGGGATAGATAATGGCATGATTGCTTTTACAATGCTATGGATAACAATTACTATGTAATTCATTTCATTTCAATTAAGAAGTCCTATGTGAAAGTCCAGGGGTTCAAATGTTACGCGGATTTAATACTTCACTTTCAATGTAAATGTACATTTCAGTATTGAATAGCTACTGAACTTAAAAATCTGTCTTAGAAATACTGCATTTTGATTCAGTTGCCAACGGCCATTTCCTAAGGCTAGATAGAGAATAGCGGATGTAAACTAAATTTTAATGTACAGTGTAAATATGGATCCTGCTGGATTTTGATACGAGTCAGAATATTGAGGAAAAAAGATTTCATATTTATCACCTCCAACAGTACTCTATATGTATCTCATGTGACATTCATGTTATACAAGCAGAAACATTCGTGATTTCTGGTGCACTCTCATCTGCACTGTAAACAGCTGTTTTAAGGTTAACCGCAATGGTGTGGACATGTCCTGCATCTTCCTGTCAGACAGCCAAAGAGGATCCGAGACTGTAATGTAACCCCAGCATACAGTGCAATTACAGTACAGTGGGGTGCAAAGAGTCTGACGTTGCCCACAGTTGCTCTCTCTTTGTTTGGATGGATGAGTCTGACCTTTGACCCTGAGGTGTTGTAGAGATATTTCTGTGACAGACAAAGGGGAGAGTGGTGGTGGTGGTGGGGTCATTGGTCCCAGCAGGCCATGTTGACAAACTAGAACTCATGCTTTTCCAGATTGTCTGTCTGTCCACGTCAAAGACCCCCCGCCGAGGTGCACAACTACATACTCACAAACACCCCCCCCCCCCCCCCCCC
>NW_019525099.1:326162-343515 GCF_002814215.2 Seriola lalandi dorsalis | reverse complement strand
CCCCCCCGATACATTCATATGAACACATCTCTAATCCATTTGTTCACACGCAACCCAGCAGACGTAAAGCGAGGAGGGGCTCACAACAGGGACCAGCAAATATTCCTCTGTGTTTGTGAGCTCTTTCACTTCCTCTCTGTCAATTGAAATATCACCCATACATCTCATCCAGCACCCACTCACACACACAATCATCCATTTGCCACCTTTTCTTAGGCCCAATGCGTATCCACAAATATGTCTATGTGCCTTCTTTTTTCATCAGGCCAAAATACAAACTAACAGTGAAAAATCAAGTGGGTGTGAGTATTAGAGAATGCCCTCCCTCTCCTACTGCTATATTAAATATTGAGTCAGAAATGAGCTGGAAGGTGTCTGTAAATGCTAAATAATGGAGAGGCTGCATTCGTCTGGGTCAGAGCTCTCTCTCTCTCTGTCTTCTCTCTGATACATTATTAAATGAGGATGCACTTCCCCATCGCAGCAGGAGAGAACAAGGGGCAGGGGGGCACCCTGTCTTCTCCACAGGAATGGTGGGGTGGGGTGGGGGTGGGGGTGGGTAGAGGAGAAGGAGTGGGGGAGTCGAGGGATAGGTGCAGATTCACAGACTAGGTGTGTGTATGTGTGTGTAGAAAGGATTAGGTGGGCACGCCAAACAACGGGCAGGAGAGACATAAGCATCCTCCAGCCCCCCCTCCCCATCTACATCCCCATTACACACACACTTGCACGCACACACACACGCAACCTCCTTGCAGAAGTACCTTGAGCCCATTTGTACTAATGACTCTCCGTGCCTAATGCACTTTATGGAGGACGAGGCTGGATATTCATTTGGAGGGAGGGAATGGGTGGGGGAGGTGTCAGGACGAAGTGCTCTGCCGTACGGCTTCCCGTCCGCCCGTTTTAGCTGGCCGATTTTTCAGCAAGGGGCTCGGCCAGCACTTGGTCCAACAGTAATGCGATTCATCACAGGTAAAGTAGGTAGGAGCCCTGATTGTCTCGACGTTTTCTGAGCTGTCAGGAAGCCTGCGCGCACAACGAGAGGAAGTGCCCAGTGGATAACTAATCAAAGAATTGAAAGTACAAATCCGTTGCACAGGAGAGACCAAGTAAACTAAGGAAGATGTTCAAGTTTGACATGTGTGTGTACCTAATGCACTGTGCTACTCTTATAGCGACTGATTATTCATTTACTTTCCGACCTGATGTTACGTGTTGCCGTTAAATATGAATCAAACCCTGTAGCAACTACAAAAAAAACACAAGTACAACAGTGTAAGATTAAATAAATGTGCTGGGTATGAATGTTTATGGATGTTGGATTGCATGTGTCACATTTGCCTTTTTTCAGTGACTTCTGTACGTTCACCTCCACCAGTGGGTGTTTCCTACATGAAGTGTTCCCTGGGCGGGTGGCATGAAGCCAGTCTTGGAAATTACACTCATCCAAAGTGACAGTGCCGATAAAGTCTCTTCCTCAGTTTTATATGTTCCCGTGTATCTGCCTGCTCTGGGATGGCAGTTGAGGGAGGTTCCCATGTGTTCCTTTGAACACAGTGGAGGCTGGAGCACAGCGACCGGTGCGGCTCCCATAGCTGGAGTTACAGGGACCCCCCACTGTCCCTCGACTCCTCTGCTTGCCACCAGGGAGGACGCTCCTGCAACCGGTGGTGGCGTCTGAGGACAGAATGAAAACAAACTGCCACCGATGAAAAATGCACACAGGCCTGTTCAAGTACGAATTCGCACACTGTTTTTCTCTCTCGTACACACACACACAGATACACAGAGTCAGTATAATAAATAAATAAGTCATAAAGAGAAGAATCGTTTGATGTTACCTTGTGCTGCCTGGGGCCAACACTACACTGGGGAGGACTGCCACCCCTAGCACACACACACACACACACACACACACACACACACACACACACACACACACACACACACACACACACACTCCCGGGAGAGGTAAGTAATGTAAGGGGTGGAGGGAGAGGAGAAGGTTCACAGACCACCTTCAGATCCGGGGATAGGTTTCAATACAGACTGGAAGCTAAAATATGGTGTACAGGAACCGGCTCTGATGCACTGAATGGACTCGAGAAAGTACTGGTATAGTTACAGTTTACTCTCATTCACTATGTGTACAGAGATGTTTGAGAAAAGCCACAGAAAAACTACAAGTTTGAACGAAGATAAAGAAAGTCTGAGCATGGCACCTTTAAGAGCCACAAAAAGCAAATTTATGGGAGAAATCTGGATTTGTTGATCTGAGAGCACTGTTAAGTTTATTCTTCAACTGAAAGGTTGCATCTTGTTAAGTTATGTTGGCACCCTTCCCTCAGTGAAAATGACTCTTTCCTGGGGCACTAACAACCACCTGCACCACATCCTAGGGCTTTCTGTGCGTTTCTGTACAAGCTGCATACACACGTCAGTGCATGTTCAGCTGTGAAGGTGTATTATACTTTTGACTGAGAATGTTCTCTTTAGAACAGGGAGTTATTTAAGTGAAAAATCATCAATCACAATAGAGGATGACATCAATCACATCACACGTCTGTCACGTGTGCTATAATAAGCATTTCTTCAACAAACAGGAGCAGGGACAATCAGATGAACAAAGTAAGTTGATACGCAATATAAAGCTGTGAAGTGTAATGTAGAGGCATCATCAGAAAACAACTTGTAGTGGGAAAGAAGATGAATGGTTGGATACATGGTACTTTACTTAAGACTTAAAACACATTTGTTGAGCTGCGTACTCACAATATCCCAAATGTTTCCAGCAATTTTCATACCTACAGAAACCCGTGATTTTAATGATGGTAAAAGCCTCTTTCATTTGGTCGCCTGTCAATGGCGTCATAGCCTCTCTGCCCATGTGTCAGTGTTGTGACTGCCTGGCAGAAGCGGACAAAATTTACTTTTTATCCAGTTTTAAGCCACATTTTACAATACACTTTATGGATCCTGGTCGTTTTAACTACAGATTTTGACCAGATGAAGGATTTTAGTCATTGGACGTCTGGATCGTAAGTTATCAAAGAAACAAGCTAAGCAAGCATCAGCTGCAGCCTGGCTCCAGCCCCTCCGAAACATCCTGTGTCCGCCAGACGAAACACTGATTTTTAATGTGAAACTGATTCATTCTGTGTTTCTATTGGATTTAATCACCTGGTCCATTTGTTGTGGAGAGGAGGACACCTCTGTGGATAATACACCCCCCTGTAACAACGTCCCTTAAGGAATGAGACTGAAGGAATCCTAACCAGAAGTTTAACCAGTCTAACTAGAAACTTTAAGTCGATTACCCACGATCCTTTACAACGCTCTCTTTTGATATTCTTTTGATTGAGAGAGGCCTAGCAGCAGAAAATAACATGTTGTGTGTTTAAAGGCTACTGACAAATAAAAAATATTTCATAGAAATAAATCTACTAGTGGTTCCATTTATTGCAACTCGCTAAGTAAACATAAGCCTGCATTCAAGTTGCAAAGAAACATTGTAGATAAGCTGCCATAGCCTGACCTCAAGCTAATTTCTTTTAAATTAACATAGCAAATTAGCAAGTTCTAATTAGGTTGCATTAATTGTAAAAAAACAAATCAATAAAATCATGTCAGAGCTCACAATCAATCCCTGCAGAGGCCACAAGCTTTCTCCATGTATGAATTGAAGTTTATTCGTACACTATTTAAACACAGAATAGTCGGTATTGAAAGGAAACTCCAACAGTATGCAAGGAATCTCAGAAATCTGATTAGCTCTCAACAGCTGACGACCTCAAATACTTGAGCCATGTTTGCAAGCTTGTTGATGGTCCACACATCGGCTGAGTTTTTCGCCGACACTCCGCTCTGCAGGAAATTAATGGACTTCTAGTGATTTGCTGATTGTGTTGCTTGCACTGTCCACATGGGGTAAATTCAGTCAACAAAATGCCATGTCAAGTCATGTCGGGAAATGTTTGCCCGTTGAATCCATTCATTAATAAAGTAATTTTCTGTGATCTTTCGCCACCTTCAACAACTGAAAACAACATCTTGGCTGAAAACAATTTTCTAAGAACTGTAGAGAATGAATAAGATAAAACTTCAACTGTGCCTTGTACCTTTTATATCTCGCATTTCTTCAGTAATACAACATCAATGTAACCCTCTCATCGTATTTTGTGTGTGTTTTGAGGTTGATTTTTCTGAGCTCAGCTGAGAGTCATATTGCTGTTTTTGGAGCAAAAGCAAAGTTCATCACCCAAAATCACCAAATAGTTAAATCGGCAGCCCTGTCAAACAGTTTCAACAAAAACTGAATAACTCTAAAATACTTCATCCTAGTGTCTATCTGCTTGGTCCCTAACTCTGTATCTACATTAAAACATTAATCCGCCTTGATGAAGTGAATAATTTGTAGCGAGTTGTTAAACATTCTTTAGTGTTTCAAAGTCACGTGTTCTTGCTTTGTTTGCTGACCATGTACTGCAGTTCCTCCCTGTCCTTCAAAGAGAGATTTTAACCTGCTCTTTGTGAAATCAGTTCTTTAATATGATGCCTATGTGGTTGTTTTACTGAAAAATAAAGAAGTGTGTGTTAAAGTCTCAGAGAAGTTGTAAAAAAAAAACAAAAAACAAAAAAAACAAACTAAGATCAACATTCAAATAGTTGTTAATGTGCTCGTTCGGTGGCTAGTGTTGCATGGAGGCACCACAAAAACCCAAGGATAATGTATTCATTTCCAAGACCATTAACCATATCTTTTAGCCAATATATAATGGATTGACACTGAGAGTTGAAGTTTGGCCTGTGGCAGACCTATAGTTGCCACATTTGATCACTAAATGTTAATCAGTCTTAGGCTTGATCTTCTCAAAGGGTTAGAAAAGTATCATGAAGTACACGAGGGCTGTTTAAGTGTTGTTGTTTTAGTCTGTTTTTGCCTGGTGGCAGTGGCCCACACTAGTGTTAAAGTCTTTTAGCTGGCATATGTTACAATGAGGGGGATTTAATTTTCTATGCCTCACAGCTGGGGCCTTGTTGAATAATGTAAGACACACAGGGGCAGTCTGTGGCTCGATTTTACTTTTGCCCTCTTCAAACACTTGCTCTTTGCCAGTGGCGCTGTTGAGAGTTTTGTGGGGAAATAACAAAAAAGAGATGATGGAATGAAGGGACACAGTCGAACTGAAGGATCTCCTCTCTGTTCTTCACTGAAACAGGAATAATCACAAAATATTCGCACACCTAGTGGTGTAATTAAATGGGGCAGCAACTTGAGGAATGAGAGATTGGAGGTGAAAAGGTGTTTATAAAATGAAACACTTCACAATATGGTGAATATCAGGCATTGCCTTTTTTTTTTTTTTGCTATTTTGAATGAAAATGATGCACAGTGGTGTGGTGTGTTTCTGTCACTACTGAGAGCCTAGCATGGTCCTGGAGTGCAAGAGTTGATTTCATAAAATGCATGGTCTGTGCTTCCCCCTCAAACAAAAACTAAGAGGGGTCAGTCATGTGGTCATGAATAATCTGATGCCTCTCTTGAGTTTTATGATAATTTACTGTATCATTGTTCTTGTTTTGTGCTGTTTTGTATGTATTTTCTTAATAAGAATATATGAATAAATAAATAAGTAAATAAAATTCAAAAAGATGGTGGTCAGTCGTCATAATGCACATCCTGACTCAAGAGCTGACCTCCATCAAGTTTGGTGTGAAGACAATATAGAAACAATAAAAAAGTTCTGAAACACCAACTTAGATTTATTACAGAATGTCAGTGTTATTAAGAGTTACTAAATACTTCATGTTTTCACTGGTATTTCCAAATTCTGTTTGGTTTTCCCCATTTTTGTTTTTGAGTTTGGCAAAGCATGACAGAGCAGCCAGGTGATCCTGCCGCTACACACTCCACAGCCAATGACAGCAGCCCACGTGCAGGTCACAGAGGATCGGCTCAGTCACAAACTTACGCAAAAACGTTGACGAACTATGCAAGCACATGCACTTTTTCACCCTTTAAAGTGGAGTCCATTTTTGCATACAACCTTGCAAACCAACAGCCACTTCATCTTACACCCCATTTGCCACCAGAAACTCTCACATGTCGCGCGAACAGCAGCATCTTTGAATAATCCTTCAGTTTGTTTACATGTAATGAGTGGTGGTTGACTGATGTGCGGCGCTGATAGCTGAAGGGAAACGAATGGACCTTCCATGTTTAAACAGGCGCATTAGGGTAAAGAGGTTGTTGGGATTTGCATGGATTTCCTCCTTGTGTGCCGGTCAGCCCATGACTAGTCATAGAGATTGGGTTAAATTCCAAACAAACACAAATACAGACAGGGAATAATGAGGTCTGATCTTGGATGGGATGATGTCTGTCTGGGTGCCTTGGTTTTGGGATAGTTAGACAGACTGTGTGTTTATGCATGTCTTTTGGATTTCGTTTGTGTTAGTTGTGTGTTTGCTTGTGTGTACATTTCTGCATTTCCATGCAAGTGTGCATGTTTACATGCAGGCACACTATGCAGCGCAAATGACTTTGTGTGTATGCATGTGTGTCCGTATCGATGTGTATGTTTAAATGTGTGAGACTGTGTTTGTGTATGTGTACCATGTGTCCATTTGATGAGGGCCAAAACACACAAGAGGAAAGCTGCCCAAGGGGTGATTGAAGTTGCTGACATTTTAAGGCTATTGAAAACAAAAGCTAATAGGCAGCACCACGTGCTGGAATCGTGTCTGGTTCATGTTTAACAAAACAAGGTCACAGAGGTTGTCGGGCCATGAATTCCATAAATAACTTGATAATGGGATTTTAAAACAAGCCGTCCACCAGTCATCTCCCCTCCTCTCGCACCTTCCCTTTTGCCCGTAACGGGCCTTGTGTGTGTGTGCATGTGTGTGTCTTTCAGAATAGAGGGAATATTAGAATGCAAATGGATTCACACCGCATCCTCATAAACAACGATGTTCATTTAACCCCCGACCCCTGCATTTAACTGCCCATCAAGTCATTTGTGTTGGGCAAGACACGTGGAATTAGGCTGAGGGAGGCCAGCAGGGGTGTGTGTCCATGTGTACTTGTGTGTGCGGGTGCGTGCGAGCAAGCCCACTGGTGTGCATACTTGTTGGTATGTGCAAACTAATGTGTGTGTATGAACACAATACATATGTGTGTATATATGAGTGCTCATGTCTATGTGTGCTTGTGTGGGTGTGTGCATCAGTGTGTCAACATCTGCATCTGTGTGTATCTGTGTGCATGTGCGTCCGTTTTTTGAGGTGTGGGTTTCAGAGTTTACCATTTGCAATGCTCAATTAATCTTGTCAGCATGCATTTGCAGGGGAATTGAACACGTTTCAAAGTGGGCCTGGCTTTGTCACTCTCTCCTTCTCCATCCATTACACAGACATAGACACAGTTCTTTGAAAGACCCTTCAGCAGCTGATTAAAACATATTAGAGGCTCCTTTACCATACAGTTTAGGGTCCATTGCCATGAAAGCCCTTGATTTCAAAATCAATCTCTTTTATCTGTCTTTCCTTTTCTCAATTTACCTTTTTCTTTGGCTAAAAATGCAATTGAACACATGCACTTTCCTCCCGTTCTTGTCTCTGAATATCATTCCTTTTCTTCACCTCAACACAAAGAGACAGCTTTCGGGGATTGGTAAAGTTTACGACACTCGTTCCTCTTAGCCTGAGGCCTTTAACCCACAGGCATAGTGCCATCTGACCCTTTCACTGTTAGGCTGTAAAAGCTAAACAGTGAGGTATAGAAAGTGGACAAAAGCAGAAAAGGGAGAGCAGCTTATGCTCGATAAAACAACACATGGGAGGGGAGGTAAGAAGGGAGAATAAATAGCGACTGGACAGGTGGAGGCGAACAGGCGGAGCAGTTCACTAGAGACAGTGAGAAAAAAATTGTAGTGTAGATCTGCAGAGAAATAGGTTGACTCCTCAGGGAGAGAAACTGTGAGATTTAGTGAGCACAGAACATGTATCCCTGCTGGTAAGGTCTGAACGCCCCCCACCCACCCGCAGTCCCTTATCCAGTCTGTCCTCTTAAGACTCGAATCTTTCTACCACCTCGGAAAAAAGACTGTCCTCTCCTAAATAACGACCCCATAGGTTGCCTGTCCAAGCAGCTTATTATAAACCATAGTTACATATTCTTCTTACGCAACCTCAACTGGCTGTAGTAATTATATCAGAAGCCAAAGAGGTGATGTAATGTACTGTAGAGTGCGACAGAGTCCACGTAGGGGGACGGTTGAGGCGGATGGATGGGTTGACAAAACACAGGACTTTGACACTGCTTGAACATCATTTCTTTTAACCTTAACTTTGTGTTTATTCATGATCTTTGCCCCCTACCTAACCAAATTCTTTTAGTGACTAAGCCTAACCAAACTGTGATCGTTCTATAAACTTGTTTAAACGTGTTTATTGTTGTAACCATGATGACAGAGCCGGTAAGCCTGCCGTCGCTGGGGTGCTGTTTCAGGATCAGAATGTAAGGACAAACAACCACAACCTACATGGTCATTCAGGTTGGAGGACTTGTTGTGAGAAACATGGTTTTTTTTGTACATAAAGAAGGAGAGAAAGAAAGAAAAGCTCCAGTGAATTATAAAAGAAAAGATGGCAGTGAAGTTGTCAGACCAGAAGAGACAGATGATAGAAAAATGTAGTTAGTCATGCTGTTAAAGAGAGGATATGAGGAGAGAGTCAGTCAAAGAGAAGTGCAGGGAGAGTCAGACTAAACGGGGCCCATTTTAAGAGGGCACACTATGTTCGGCCCCCTGTCTCTTAATCCTGGGCGTTTGTCGCGGCTAATTATG
This sequence comes from Seriola lalandi dorsalis, assembly GCF_002814215.2. NCBI lineage: Eukaryota > Metazoa > Chordata > Actinopteri > Carangiformes > Carangidae > Seriola > Seriola lalandi. The sequence goes on along the minus strand of NW_019525099.1, from coordinate 334,663 downwards.
GTGGACAAGCCTCTTTATCGAACCTGCTCCTGCCATTGGCATTAGGATGCATGAGCTGCGCCTGTTGTTTTAAACGCTCTCATTAACCACACAAATCAGTGCTGTTGACAGAGTGCTTTTGAATTAAGCGTCTTGCCCCCACCACCGCCCAGCAATGCTTGCAGGGCCCAGGACAAGGAGCAATTTATAACACCATTAGCCACACTCACCGAGGTTACAGGCATCAAAATTGTTCCCGTCTAATTATTCTTAATGGATACAGGGAGGGAGCGACGCTCAGGACAGCTTTTTCATTAGCCCTCAATCAAGAGGGTCGGGGAGAGAGGGGTGGGCCAAATGTACTGCTCAGGCAAACGGGAAATCAAAAATAATCGTGTTTGCTTTTTTCATAATACAACACGAATGCATAGATGGAGGGAGAGAGAGAGGGGGGACGGAGCGAGGGTGAGTGAGGAGATGCAGAGAGAAAAAAAGAAGCACCGTTCGACATTAGAAGAATTCTTACTGTTGTCTAGGGAAGACACACGCATATTGAGAAGTGACAGTTCATTTGCTTTTACTGCCTTGCAGACTAATGGCAGAGTAAACTCAGGCTGCGTGATAGATTTCTACGACATGGTTATTGGTTAATGAATGCAGAAGTGAAGTTCAAAAAGGAAAACATTTAATTGTTCAGATAGGGGAGTTGCTGATGAGGTTTCGCCAATGCGCACTTGCATGTCAATTGTCATTGTTGATGATTATTGAATAGCTGTGGTTACACTGTACTTCGTTAATGAAGCAGTATGGTCTGATGAATAATTTAGTAATGGACAATTAATAATTTTTAACCTCATATATCAGTTTAGCCTGTGGCTGGCCAGACAACATTCACCCGTAACCAAACTGTGGCTGTGACTTATCTAACAATGTAGCATAAAGCTAAGGAGCCAATCATTTACCTTCTTTTAACTATCGCACTACAAAAACCAAGCCTGCAATTAACTTGCCCCAAAGAGCGCTCGATCATACTGTATCTGTCATCTCGCTGTGGCGGCGAGAACAGAAGAAAAAAACGAGGGGAGCCAAATAGTGAGTGTTAACCATCTTTTTACAAGCCATTAAACGGGAGGACATTACCGCACGGCATAGTCCCTTAACGAGGACTGACATATGCGAGGGAGGCAGTTAGCACCTAACATTAAGACTCGGCGGCCCACTGATGAGATGGGACATTGTCCATGGGGGAGGTATCAGCGTTAATTAGGGGATAATCGGCTGCGCTCTATATCTCCCCTCACCACCATAACCAGCACCCTCTCCCCCCACCTTGAAGATGATATGGTAAAGGAAAGGAGGGTGGCATAGTTCATTTGTAGACGGTGTAATTTGCTGCTGTTATTACAGTAGAGATTGGTACTCCTACACTCTGCAGGAAGGAAGGAGAACCAGCTGGCAATACCTACCAGATGATGCATCATGCCAGGATGTGGCATAAGAAAGGCAGTACATTAATCACTTTCCTGCTGTGCTCTATGCCAGCCTTTCTCTTATTACTGATATCAGAGACAGGAGAGATTTCATGAGATTCAAAAACACACACAAAAAAAAACAAAAGTAAAAACAAAACAAAAAGATAATTCTTCACTCGGAGGAATATTACTTTTGTTATATTTGTTGGAAGAACTCCTCATATACAAAATAGTGCAGCAAAGATGCAACCCAATTTGAAAGAGTTATAAAATGAGAGCGAAACATTATAATATGAGCATCAGTGAGATAACAGGATTCCTGGCTCACTGGTAATTCATTCTGTGCTCAAGAAGAATTTCACTGGAGCTCAAACACTCGACAACATTAGCAAACATATAGCAGATAACATTAGCAGTGCTAGGGGAGTGGATTGGTCATATATGACGGAAGCAGGGAACATGGCAATGTCTCCCAGGCCATCTCCTCTAGCCTGCAGGGCATCCAGGGGCACTGAGAGAGACAGAATCAGCTAAGCATCCCTCGCACTCGCCAGTTTGGCCCATAGCACTTTGTGTCACAATCAAGAAACAAAAGAGGAGCACATGCTAGGATGCACACCGTTCGCACATATAAGCGTATAACAAGGAGGGCATGAGGCTGTGTGAAAGAACAAGAAAGTGGCCAGATAGCTCAAACTCCAAAGAGAGAAACCAATGGATGATGCCAACTGTTAGAATGGTGGGATATGTCACCAAGAAAAAAAAAAAATCGTACTGATTTTTTTCCAACCAATAGGCTTTTCCTTCATCTAAATCACCGGTGTTAACTGGACCAGGATAACACAATCCCCCCTTCCCACGATGCCCTTGGGTCACAGTGATGTACAGTGCTGGACAGGCTGGAATCATGCCTTCCAGCAGAGCTAGCCAATCAGGTTGAATTATACTCTCTGGGTGCCGGAGCGACATGTCAAGGGATATTCGGGTTGGACACAGCGAAGCTACGTTCGTGTGGTCAGTCAGTGCCCTAGAGACAAATGCCTAAGCTTCCACATGTGATAGGATGGCAAAATGTCCATCTGGTTGAATAGCTACAGGTAATGGATGGGCAAGTGGGAGTGAGAGTGAACCCTACTGTTAAACCTACATAAACAAAAAATATAAACCATTCAGGTTGACCTGTAATTAGGCTTTTTCAAAAATCATCTCTTTTATTACATGCGAAACCTTGAGGTACAGTCCTCCAGCAAATCATAAAGGAGACACAATACTTTTACACACTTTTACACAAGCAACATCTTATTTTAAATTCTCTCAGCATCCAGTGTGTTCACACACAAGAGAGATGTATTTCACGCTGTTTTTCTATATTATGTTTGAAAATGCTTTAATGTATATTGCAAAAAAAAAAAACATGCATTCAAGGTCTTACCAATCCACAATAAAATCCACTATAAAACAGGTTTTGATGCAGTGAAAAATAGATGGATAAAGAAGATAATCAAGTGTATTAGAAATAAAGGCTCTGATTCAGCCATGCAGAACACTAACCGTTTCATCTGTGCACACCCCAGAAAACAGAAAAAAAAAGAGGCAAAAAGCGGAAAAGCATGGTAATTAAGCATGACTAAAAGACAACGATAAGCAGTGATTAATATTCGATTAAAGCCAGAGGAATTTCCTTTTAAAGTAATTAAGCGTTTATTAATCCGATTTGTAACCCCTGAAGTGTCGTGGAATATGCTGAATGCCAAGATGCAATTGGCTCCACACCCTAACCATCAAAGACAATTTTCATACCTCATTCAACGGCGACGGTGCAGACGTGCCAGATGAAGCTATTCACCTACTGTATACAACAATCCCGACATAAAGGTCTGACCACGTCTATCGCCTAAGCACCAACTTTTCACATCAAGGTTTTAGCTCCGCACAGCACAATAGAGCATCAGACTGTGGGCTGAATGACTTTCTTTGCACCTTGAAGCAGACAAATACAGTTAGACAGAATCAGTGGATAGAGACAGAAGAGAACAGAAAAGGAACAAGGACAAGTACATATTAGGTGTCTCATACAATATGATAGCACTTTCTGTGGAGTCTATTATTTGAAAAATGCAAGGAAATTTAGAAATTCTGCTTCTAGTGCAGTCTTAATGAAGTTTTTGAAGAGTTTGCATGCACACCAAAGGTAGTCTAGGTAACATTCTAAATGTAAAAAAATATCTAGTTTATGAGCATAATTACAAGGTGTGGCTGTAATACTGAACAGCCTGAACCTGAACCGATCACCAGAGGACTGGCTGGTTATGGGGTCAGCTCTGTGTCTATGTGGCATCGTGAAGCAAACAAACAGGATTGTATTTAGGGAAACAAACAATAAAGATACATAATGAGGATGATGTGAAATTGATAACCTCGTCGAATAGCGTGTTGAAAGTTGGACAAGAACAGAGCACAACAAGTGTCAGCTTTGAGAGTAGCCTGCTGAGGCACAGCTGAGGCACTGGTTTGGTGAGTATCATTTTAGGGAAAGTGAATGCAAGAATGAGCAGAAAGCAGAAATAGAAAGAACGTAAAGTGTGCAAAACTCCGAAGGTTAATGTGAAGAGAGATAGAGTCCATGGTTCCCTCGCTTGCCCTTTAGTCACTCTTCTTCCTCTGTATTGTGTGTGTGTGTGTGTGTGTGTGTGTGTGTGTGTGAGTGTGCCTGTGTGTGGTTGCACAATGCGGTCATGAGGCCTGACAGGGCACTCCGGGGGGCACAACCCAGTGCCACGTCCATCCGCTGCACTCTCCACAACGCCACGCCACGTCCTGACAGGGTCCCGCTACCTCCTTCTGCGTAATTTAACACAACTTTCCCAGGCTCCCCGGACGAGTGAAGTCCCGACACACGACGACACGTTAAAACACTGCTCATATGTCTTGTCGAGTCTACTCTGAGATTCTCACTGTCTGAACCTTTATGTCTCGTTACTCAAACGGTTTAAAAGGTGGCAGCTGATTTCAGTAGCTTCTCTCCACTTTCACACAATTGTCTCCTGTTCATAATATAAATTAAGCCAAAATTGAGTTTAACCTACTTTCTTAATCTGATCTTTGTGGGAATTATTTTGTGTTAAACTTTTCCATTTCTCATTGATTCTCTAGTCACATGCTATCTCAGCTCCCTTTCTCTCCCTACCTTTGACAGTTTCCTGTAAAACAACCCTGATCCTCAGCCTAAGCTCTCTGTCTCTGCTATCCGCTGAGCTTCCCTGCCTGGCCTCCATCTCCAAGCTCCCTCTCCCCATGGCTCTCTCATCTCACTGCCCTGCTTGACAGCTTTATCTGATCCACAGGACTTTCAGCTAGAATATCTGGCATTCTGCCCTACCCACAGGACTCTAAATCCCACGGTTCATCCTCTTAGGGCTACCTTTCTCCGGCTCCCTCTTCCCACTGGCTCTCAATGTGTGGCAAAGAGTTGTCGTTTCACTCCTGACTAGAGCACAGGTAAGGCTCTCGAGGGCTGGCCCTCCTGTTCTGGCAATCCTTTAATACTTAGGACACATAGGAGGAGGCAGAGATTGCGTTCGTCGTATGCAGGAAACAGTTTTTCCCCATGTAAAGCAACAGAGGCTTTTCCTCGTGACTTCTTGATGTGACACACTGACTCACACAGCGCCGCATGTATTCATGAAGGAACAGTGGTTTTGTGAGGGACAAAAGCCATCTGTTCTGTCACTATGGAGGGAAAGGTGAGGGGGGATCTTGCTACAAAAATTTCTTATGTTTAATAGACTACACTTTTAGTAATATGTTCGCTGGTGTGACCATATATCCTGTGACAAAAACTGGAATTGAAATGTATCGTACTGTAAAGTATATATCTACTTTTACTCTAATCAAAACAGACATGAATCATAATGTTTTAGATATGGCAGAAATATGTCATGCAAACAAATATTGTAATACAGGTCCTGCTCTTGCAATTGTCAATTTCTGTGTGTTTTGGGTGTCAACAAGATCCTTTAAATACACCTACAGGCAGCTTCGGATGCCGGGCTGACTGACTGGCTGTGTGTGTGAGAATATGACAATCAAGTCAAGTTTATTTATATACTCCCAAAATCACAGGATCATCTCAGAAGGTTATACAACCTCCCAACCACCCCGCTCTCTATTCTTGATTCAGATCGGGAGAAACTTCAGCATAATATAACAACAGCAATAAAGGAGGATAGATAACCCTTCATAGACACAAGTACAGAGAAGATGCTACAATATACTATCAATACAAAATAATTGAATTACAGCATACAACAACGATTATGGAAAGATTATGGAAAGATCACTGTCACAGCAAATAAGCTGTGGATAGGGTATGATTAAGGTTAGACAACTAAAATACCTGACGCTTAATTTATAGGGAGAGATAATGGTTACTGATAATAAAAAACACGAATTGTAGATCTGCAACAAGACACAAACTCTGAAGGTCCCCTCCATACAAGTGAGACACATTACACACCCACCCTGACCTCCAAACCCATACTTCTTACCTCACTATTTAAAGGGCACACTACTTCCTACACTGCCACTGAATGCTGGCATTGGCTATAATGTAAATCATGAGGTCTTCATTCATCTAATTTGGATGCAATTCTGAGGAGAACTGGCTGATGTTTCTGTTCTTTGTCACAATGGAGAGAAAGAGAAAGGCAAGTGGGATCATAGTTCAATTACAATCTTCCACAGAGTTCATGTTCAAAATGAACTATATCAACTACATTGATCATAGTGATCACTTTGTGAAGCAACATTTAAATGAACCCAATTAAAGAGTTTTAAATCAAAGTGTAAACTCCTCTAAGTTTGATAGCAGACTCCCGGGGGGGGGGTGTCACCAGCACCGTCTGTCTGAGGCAAACAGACAGCAGAGATCACATTACCCAGACTAGTCTTAGGCTGGCCAACTCCTCCCCCTTCTGGTCAGCTAGACATACCCCCCCCTCTTCCATCCCAACCCACACACAGAAACACACTCTCTATCTCTCTCACGTACACACCCAGCCGGTACAACCCCCCCTTATTTAGCCAGACAACGAGGGTCCCCACTGCCCCTAAGCCCCTGTTAAAACCACTCCTCACCTCCCGTGTCACTAGGCCATGTCTGTCATTTTGAATCCGCCCATCCTTTCCCGCTCTCGCACGGAGGGCCAAGAGGTTAATAGGGACCGAAACAATGGGCCAGCACAGACACAACAAACAATGGCCCGTGGGAGCAGTTTGCCTATGGGCTGCATCATCTCCCACCATTCGATGCATGTCTCTCTTTCTCCCTTTTTCCCTCCTTTACCCACCTCTCCCTCTTCCTCTCTTCCTCTTTCTCTCTCTCCCTCGCTCTGACAGCCCCCGTCAATACCCGTGTCTCCTGGACAGTCATTTATACCTATTTGCAAGGTTAATTGCCATTTCATTGGCTGTTATTTATATTTTAAAAAGCCTTGTTAGGAGACTAATAAAGTGACTGTGAAGATGCTGCAGAAAGGTAATTACCACATACAGTTAACAGTCGGGTGGTGTAAAGTAAAGAGGATGTCGCATTGTCATTTCAGTGGCAGAGTTGAGCGTAATTGTTTCTCTCTGCTGGTGTTGGGAGGGTGATAGTGAAGGGAAAAAGCTGTTAAATATCCAGTTAGACAGGTGTGTGAAGCAATGAGGGGGGTGGGGGGGCACAAGGTCCTCGAGGTGCAGTGTTATACATGTGATGTGTGTATGTGTGTGTGTGTGTGTGTGTGTGTGTGTGTGTGTGTGTGTGTGTGTTTCAGAGTGAGATGGACTATGAGAACATGTTTCCTCCGTCAAAATCCATTTTATCCTCATTCGATTTCAATGAAATCCACCAACTTATTTAAGAGTTTCATTTATGGTGTCGTATAAAATCGAGAAGACAAATGAAAACCTTGCAGAAAAATGATTGTGTATGACAATGATTACAATAACTGATGGATCAAGATGATGGCCCATCATCATCATTGGGCGCATCATAGGTGCACTATCACTACTGAGCTAAATCTGTCTTCTTGGTACTGTACATCTCACTGTGTTCAGGTGTGTGTGTGTGTCTAAGTGTCTGCGGTAAGTAGAAAATATAAGAATACGGAAAACTACTAGGAGATCAAGTCGCACAACAATCAGACAATTCTGTTTCATTTATTCAGTTAAATTCTGTTGTTTGCCAAACAGCCTATGTATATACACACATATACTGTACATACACACTACAAAGGATCATTTGGGGAAAAAAACTCGCATAACAACAACCGACGTTTGTTTTTATGCTCGAACAAAAATATAATAATCCCCCGTTTAACATCATCTTCAACATTCATCCTAATTATTTTTTCTATTCTGTTAGAAAGTTAGCGGCATTAAAATATTTGTTTTTACTGTGTAAGGAGGGTAAAAATCTGTAAAAATCTACTTTTTTGTGTGTCAGATTTTTGTTCTTTCTATGACGACACTGCTTTTATATTTGTGTGGACTAGAAAGAGCCCCAGACGCAGATACTGTGAGAACAGCGAAAGACAAAGAGAGGGGAGAGGTGAGAGAGGGAAGATGGAGAAGAATACAATGAAGTGGCTTAGCGGGCTGAGGCTTCCCAAATCCTTCCATGCGCCCATACGGTGAGCTGAGGCAGAGAAAGAGTCAACTCTTTGCCTTCTGTTTGCTCAGCAACCTAACCCGGCAGGGAGGCAACAGCAAGAAAAAAGGGGCAAATGTGTCGGGCGGGTGGGATGGGATGGAAGACTGGTGTAGGGATACAGATGGGGTCGGCGGAGGTCGTGTTGTTGATTTCATTCTCTATTTTTTGTCAGCTTCGCTTTTCCAAGCACCCACTCCTCTACCATTCACCCCTCCCTAAACACACACACACACTTGTTCTGCACAGGCTGACACGCACACACCTACAGTAACACACATATATACCAATCCTCTGGAACCCCCCCGCCCCCCCAGAGAGAAGTGATCAGGGGGTGTCCCCTCCAAACAAATCCTCCC
>NW_019525099.1:313463-326142 GCF_002814215.2 Seriola lalandi dorsalis | reverse complement strand
CCCTCACTTATTCTGCTTTGCCATTGCGTTTTGTCAGAGTCAGCAACAAAACGGACGGTCAAGAAAAAAAGATAGGGAGAAAAAAAAGGGGAGAAAAAGAGTATCGATTAGCCTTCAGAGCTCCACGTGGGCCACTTTCATCGATTAGGAACGAAGGAGCAGCAAAGCACCAGCAATGTTCCTCCTCCCTCTCTCTCCCTCTCCCTCCCTCTGTCTCTCCAGGGTCCTTTGTCCATGAAGAGAGCGATATAATGGCCCTTTGAGAGGGAGTGAAGGAGGGAGTCAGGAGACAGAGAAGAGAGGCAAGGGACAAGATGGAGGAGGGGGGTGGAGGGGGTGAGGAGGAGGGTGATGGCTGTGGCGTCTAGAGCAGGATAGGAGAGTTCAGACCTTGAGGCATGGAGGTGGGGGGAGTGTGCACGGAGGGATGGTGGAAAGGGGAGGGAGGGGGAGAGAGGTAAAGAAAGACACCAAGGCGAGAAGAGAAAGTCTCAATGACAAAAGGTCGGGGCAGCTGGGCTTAGGGCGACGGGGACCAAAGGGAGCAGCAGGATAATCTGCTAAAGCCCAGAAAGGAGAGATTCAGCATGCGCGCCACCCTCGTAGGGCCTAAGAGCAAATTTGCACATAAATAAGGAGCCAACTTTGCTTTGAACGGGAGGTCGAGGGAGAAAGCATCAGAGAGAGGAGAGAGAGTGAGAGATACAGAGCAAAGTGTTGGAGCCACAGCTGCCTGCTGGCTGGTCACAACCGGACCTACACAAAGTTCAGCATTTCAAGCTCCGCAAGGAAAAGCTTTTTTTTTCTTCCCTCATGTTTGAAAAAAGTAAGCAAAGATATTTATCATTTATCTGCCAAACCCTCCCTCCACCTTAGTTTTTCTTCCTCTCCTCAGCTCCTGGCCCTGAGCTTTCTCAGTTTGGTCCACAAAGACTCCTCTGTCTTCTGTGTCGACATCTCTGCACTCAGGGGACAAGTGTTTGAGGTGCAGCGCAGTCACAACAAGGCCTGCAGCTCTCCAAAGCACCAGAGATGCTGAGCCATTAACAGTCACATGTAAGAACAGTGCAGCGATGAGGTGATTCACACTAACGCAGAGAGTGTAGGTGACTAGAGCAGAAGAAAGAAATGCAAACACACCTATGAAAGCTGTCAAGCACACTGTCCACATGTACATAATATTAGTTTCAGCTTATTTATATTGAACAGTTCAGAATCAATATCTCAGTTGTTGACTCAATACTAAAAAATCCCTTTTAACCACCTCCCCTTCATCTGTATCTTCCCTTCAAGACTCACCGTGGATTTGCAGGATCAAAGACTTCACCTGAGTTCACCTGATCAGTCGACGCCACGTGAAGTGCAGTTGTTCCCCTTTTCTTTCACACTTACTGAGAGAATATATGCACCAGTCAACACACACGCTCACAAATGCATGATATTTATGAATGTTTCCTCAGACACTTTAAAACCCATGCACAAATTTACATCATATAAATCACAGCATCTTGACGCTTTACAGACTTAATTGAAATGAAATTTTCTCCAGAAACACATAATGTGTAATAACCACTTGTGTATCACTTGCTAAAAGGTCAAGTAGAAATAACAACCTCTTTTGTACTGAAGCACTTACTGTATCATTCATAATCCTAAAGAACATATTACACAGCTTCTTGTCCTGTGTTAACATTCACATAAATTACAGTTTACTCTTCAGTCAGGTATGCTGTGTTTGAAAAGGTGGTTCTTTTGGGGGGGGGGGGGGTTCTTGGAGAGAGTGATTCAGGAATGAGTTGAGCCAGTGCAGGTACTTATCGATCAGCCTTGGAAGTTATGAACTAGCTGTCATTTCCCTTTCATGAACAGCTCAATAGGTATTGACTGCAGATGAAAAGCGTGTGCAAGTATGGCTGGCCTTAAGGACAGGAGGACAGGACAAAAAGAGAAGACGACGAGGAGAGCTTAATGAGGACGGCATATGGGCCCTTGACATGCATGGTCATCAGTACACTTAAATGGACACACAAAGACTGAGCTCTGACAATAGATGCACAGCCATGCACCGTGCTACAGTATTTTATGTAAGGCCAAGCCTGGGATGGACTCGCAGGCAGACATCCCATGTAAACACACAACACATCCAGCAGCACATACATCTGGCCAAGTGGCCTAGTGCAGTTCGAGACGTGATGAGATCACAGTAAGAACATATAGTCATGTGGAGAGGGAACAGTAGGGGAGATAAAGACGGGGATTGGAAACAGAGGGCGAGGAGGGGAGGGTGGGGGGGGCTTGGCGGACAGAGGTGTATAGATGAGCGGCGCTGTGGGAGAGTGGGGGATTTGTGGAGGTGGCGTGTGGCCACGTCACTGCGCGCAAGACCTCGAGTTGTTGTGTGTGCAGCCGGTGGACATTGACAGGCATGTGTCACCCACTGAGCGCCATCCAGATCACAGACGCCCTACAAGGCACAGATGAAGGGAGGGCTTTGGGCCTCCCTAATCCCAGCTCATCCGTGTTCCATGTTCCGCGGCTCCCGACCATGCTTAGCAGAATTTCACGCTGTAGTCTTTCCGCAAACCTAAAACCAGTGCGCTACACTAAAGGGATAAGGCTGGGGTGGCAAAAGGATGAGCAACCTTTTGTCACTAACAGACACCTCTTGGTTTCTTTTGACAGTGGTGAATACCATCTGTCTTTGCTATCTTCTTCCACATCTCTTTTTCACTTATAGTCTTTGATCACATTTCACAATGATGTTTTTTTGGTTTTTCTGTGTATGTTTTTTTTAATACAGACTTCTGTGTTTTCTTTCTTATATTTTATCTAACCTTACTTCTCCGCCTTTCTCTAATGCAAGCAGTCTAGTTTGCCGAAGAGAAAACATCTCATCGCCCATCCCTGAGTGCAGCAAGCAGAACGATGTTTTTGCAGGGATGAGGCGCAGACATAGGGTGGGGGTAAAGAATGGAATTAAGGCAAATCAAAAAAAAGGAAGAAGAAATAAAGGAAGGGAAGGTAGATAGCAGCCTCCCCCAGCAATCTACTTTGCTGAACAGGAGCGCCCACAGAAAAGGAACCACGGTTTGAATTCCTGCCATCTGATGCTAGCTGATGCCATCCCTCTCCCAGAGACACAGGCACATAGCTGCGGGCGCAAAGGGAGCAAATCCACACCAGAACTAAGTCTCCCTAAAGAATGGCAAAGCAGGAAAACAACAACTAAGCATGTTAGTTTCACCTCCACGAATATGCATGTGTGTTGGCAGGGGAATGAAAGATGAGTGGCCCTTTGCGAAACCTAGACAATTACAACAGAGCAGCACTGTTGTGTGCTGCACAAATAACACCTCCCCAGGAATCACCGGTGATGGGAAGCAAATGTGAAAGCTGCTATTGGAATTTTTGTGATGAGCAGAAGAATGTGGGTATTTACTGCATGTTATCGCAAAACCCAAACACATTAGGGGCTATTCAGCACATAGAGGGTTGAATCCTTCAGCCCATTCATTCTGGGCATTTTCATCATTCTGTTTGTCTTTAGGGCAAATTATCCTCTTTAGATTGGTTTTGATTCTACTTAGTCTGAGAATTTGTATGATGAAATACTTCACTATTGTTGGAATCCAACAGGGAACGCACCATTAGTTTAAAATCACCCAGTATATCATGCCCTGTACATACACAGCAAAGATACACAGCACATTGCAGACTCCAAATCAGGCTGATCTTACACCAGAACACTTCTTTGTTGGTTGTGAGCCGTAAGTTACCTCCCTGTAGCCTACTCACACATCCTAATTAAAAGATAGATAGGCCTATCCTCACAGTAGTATATAGTGTGATCGCCAGCCTGTCTCTGTCTCTGTGCTTAGGCATAGAGCCGACTGCTGAGCAGTTTACTTCAGCTTTGATAGCAACAGCATCAACAGCAGGACCTAATGGGGTGCATGACCGAGAGATCTGAGTACAGGCCTTCCATATGCATCTCCCCACTGCATCACAAATCTCATGCAGCATTACCATGGGCCTGGGAGAGAGGGGTAAGCTACGCTACGCTAGCGATGTTCAGTCACGTAGCATCACAGTAAATGGGATTTTTCAAATTTGTGTGTGCGTGTGCATTCTTGTGTGTGTGTGTGTGTGTGTGTGTGTGTGTGTGTGTGTGTGTGTGTCTGTGCAAGATGTGAACCCAGCCTCTTTGGGTTTGTAATTTGCAAGCACTGTGCAGAAGCTTCACTAGTGTGTGTTTGCATTTCTTGTGTGAGGGAGTGAATATGTGTGTGTGTAGAATATCATTATGCGTATGCGTGTTTGTAACCGCCTCTGTGCAAGTACATGGTGAGATGTTGTTTACTGCCTCTTCGGCGGCTAGACTGCATGACGGCATCCAACACTGGGGGGGGGTAAAATAGCGAATGGGTGAGGGGAGACAGCGCCAGGGTTATACAGCGGCTAACTGGGGAGCTGTTTAGTTTTATGTTAATTGAAGGGGCTTACACAGAACTCTATTGACAGTTAACATGCCCTTCAAGGTGTTCTTTGTGGTTCAGCACTTCTGTCAAGACAGAGGCAGTCATTTTGCTTCACCTTTATTTATATGCTTGACTACTCAGAACATTATGGAACACTGTGGGGCCCAGTAATATATGTAGGAGGGGGGCAGGCGCGTGTATGGGAGGTCAGATGCCTCGCAGACGACCCAACCAGTTGTCTGGGCCCTCTGTGAGTCATCCAATCGGGGAGGCTGTCCAGCATGAGGTAACTAGGAGTAAAGGAAGAACAGAAAATAATAAAAGAATAGCTATCAAGAGTTTTTCTGGATATTATGCAAACCTGACAAGGCGAGAAGACAAGTAAGAGAGGTTATGGTAGATTTTTTTTTTTTTTTTTGGTGTAAGGTCATATGTCTTTAAAGGGTAATACTTGAAAAAGAACCTTTTTTTGACCTCTGCAACAATCATTATACATGTTGACCTAGATACAAATAATACAAACTGAATTCCGCATGTGCCTGTCTGTACATTTGAAGCAGAGAGGCATATTTCATTTGAATTCATGAACACACTTGAAGTCTGTTTTGATAAGTGGGGTGTGAGTGTCACTGCCATTTCATGTCTAATTGGTTGGGCATACATCTCTAGACAGGACTAGACAGGGTTTCCCACTCGAAGATCAGAGGGCTCAAACACCAGCCCAGTCTTCCATCACGCCACCAAGGTCACCTGTCACTTAGCACCCCTCGACCACTGTGCATGTTTGATTTGGTTGACACATTAACAGACAACTGTGACATTTAGTTGTGGATGCTAAGAAGACTATGCCCTTTAAACTCCATCTTCACACTCTACAACCCCGTGATTCTGCCAGAGCAGCAACAGGCCATGTTTTAAAAGTGTAATCGCCAATTAGTAAGTGATTAAAAATGCATTGGAATCAATTAGTATTTAACATAAGGTGAAGTTAAACCACATACCGCAGTAGCCTCTGTTGCTGTATCGCCACCCTACACCCTATTAATCAAATACATGTAAAACTCATTATGCAACCGCCAAATTAGCATCAGCACTTTTGCGCTAAACGAAAGTAACAAGGCTCTGATACTCCAAACGTTGTCATTTTCAGTCAATAAGACAAGAAAGACCTCCCAGTAAAAGGACAATGATGAAGTACAACAGGACAGAATGAAGTCACTATGCTAATATTAGCTTGGTTGAGAAATGTCAAGCTAGTGAGGTGCGCTACACAGCTACAGCTAATCATTTAGGTTAATTGAGGTTTCCCAGAAAGCAGGGTCTTGTAGAGTCTCCATCTCTGCTTCATGTGACTGCTCCCTAACAAAATCTCCATGTGGCAGTAGTGAAAGTGAGGTACCCTTTGTAATTATGTAACCCATTATTATCACAGTATGACCTGCCACTAATTGGAGGAGATCCCAATTGATGGTACAAGCTAAGGTGGGCAAGGTTAAACCATTTTTTCACACCCCCTTAATACATAAATGAATAAAATGGCTTTATAACCCGGATTTTAGTTTTGGGGATGACTGGTAAACTTGACGCCAAGTCCTTCTAATCACTGAGCCTGTCCAGAGTCTATTTTGCAACCATCTTGTTCACCTTTGTGCCCTGGTCAAGTTGGCAAATCAATGACACAGAGATCAAAATGCATGTGCGTGTGACCCTGAGGTGGCTGACCAACAACCCAACAGACTCCACTCCACTATGGCACTGGACCCTGAGCACATGCACAAACCTGCACGTCGTGCAATAAAGATGATTTAGCACTGTAACTCTACCTGCCCGCCACCGGTCTTAGGTTTGTGTGCCTTTTGATTAATCATGGGCCAAGAGGGATTTATTGTATGGGGGGATATTTGCCTCAGCGATTTAATAATGGTGGAGGAGGAACACAATTAATCAGAAGGGGGTCCACGCATGCCCCCTTTCTAAAAAATGTGTAAAATTAATGACTATGAATATGTATATTTGTTTGTGAGATGCTGTGTACAGTATGTGTATACTTGTATCTGAGCTGCACGAGTATATACAATACAGTGCTCAATTGTAGTCCTGTGCTCAGTGAATAACATTGCCCATTGCATCTTATCAATATATAGCTATCTCATGGGTGGCCCGATATCGTTGCAGTTATTATTGCATTTTGATTCGGTATTTACGGCTTCATCAAATATCTCAACTCCCTCTGCCCATACACATGCACGCACACTGACAAATAGAGAGGACACACACATTGCCAGAATTTGCCATGTACAGTACTTTCCTCTTCCAGTCCCCTGTACTGTGGATAGAGTCTCAGGTCCATGCAGGTATGGGAACCTCCCTCCCACTCTCATAATCATGTACAAGCAGCCTGGCACTATAGAAAAATAATGATGTGCCGTCCTGTTGGCTCATTTATCAGCATGTTTTACAACAGGCGCCGGGTGGAAGTAATTAAACTCTGCCATCATTACAATGAGCCAGGCCCCCCTCTTAATAGACACCCAATGAGACACTAGAGGCCTGTCTGGTAATTGTAGCTCCAACTATCTCTATCTCTCTCTCTTTCTGTGTGTGTGTGCATGTGTGTGTGTGTTTGTCTGTCTACAATCCCCTTGTTTCATGTGTGGTTTTAATTAGTGAAGAAACGGAGCTGATAAGCAATTGAGAAAAAGACATTGAGCAAGTGAATTAGAAAAAGAAGGTTAGGATCTTTGCTCCACTGTCACTTTAACCCCTCCATTTAAGAATGGACAAGAAAATTTAACCCATGAAAATGTGGATTACAAGTTGACACTAAGAACTGGATCATACAACACTTGATCTTGTGTCGTCGTCTAAGCTGTACAGTGTTGAAAAAGGCATCGAAAAATGTTGATAATTTTCAGCGTCCACATGCACATACCCCAGCCCGCTCATGAGAACAGAAGAGAGAGGTTATGAGTGTAGCCATTCGATAAACAGATAAATACCTTCCCTGGATAATCCGGCATTTATAAGATTTCCGTAATAATCTAATAAAAAGCACAAATTGATCTTCTCCAGGGACCATCCAATCCTACAGCAATATAGAATGCATATACTGAGTACAATGTGGAGTCTCCTCTGTACGTGCTTTTATGGCAGTGTTCTTGGATATCATTAAGAAACTGGCCTCCCAGGCTCAACACTGTTTCTAAAAAACCTCTAAAAATACGAAGAAACGCTGCAAATAAAATGAATGAAATCTGTCTGCTCCCAAGACCAAATCAAATTACTCAGGCTTGGTCGGACTAAGATATTCTAAGCTCATCTGTCACACTGAAACAATTATGGGTGCTTTTCTCAAGGATACATCAGCTATTAAGAAGCCTGATTGGAGATTTACATTAGATCACTTGCCAGCTAACTATACGTAGTAGTTCCTTTACCATACCTGCACCATTTAGTATCACTTACAGCTCTAATGGCACAATTACCCTTCACCACCAGCACTAATAGTGCTCAAAGAGAACCTTTTGACGTAGGGCTGATGTTATGACCCTCGTACATACCCCTTCAAAACCCCCATCTAGCTCCCACTCCAATGTCTCCACTCAGGCCCTCCTGATTTCGGGATATCGATTAGGCCCACGACCCCAACCGCTACCCCCACTCTCTAACAACCAATCCTCCCCCTACTTATCTGGCTACTTCCTTTACCATGCTTTCTCCACCCACCCTAATCCCATGATAATCAAATAGGCCCAGACTGGCTCTTCAGCGCTGTACCAATTAGCCGGTGAACGGGTCTGGGTCTAGTGATAGTGTACCAGCAGAGGTGGCGGCAAACACAGTAGTATCCAGGGAGGCTGTAAACATCCATTAGCGGTTAACCGTCCCTACTCATTTTTCCTTCCCAAAGCTCTCTCATTAGTGCAGTGAGCCCTGACAGGTAAACAGCACTAATGGGAATGGCCTATCAATAAACGCCTTGTGTGTTAACAGGAAGTGCTAGCAAGGGGACCGAAGATATGGGCCTCAATGAAAAGGGAGAAGGGGTGAATTATCTGATATAAACAGCTATAAACATGGGGAGGTGGTAGGTTATTAGTGATAGATGTTGCATTGTGTTCTCTGATTGTATTCCTGGACGCGTCAGTTAGGTGGGTTGAATGTACTGTTGTAGAAACAACTAGGCAAAAGAAGAAGCAGCAATTTCGGCCAAGAAAAGATCTAAGACGTCATCTAATAAAATATGATCTGAAGTCTTTTGAAAGTCACTTTGATGTGACTGTGCCAATGCTGGCATATAGTTGCCGTGTGCAAGCGAGGGTACTTCAAGGCATGACCTCAGGTGTCTCCAAGACTATGTTTGTGTGTGGGTATTGTGGGCTGCAGAATGTCTAACATCCCTTTGTGTTAATGCTTCTACTTTGTGTATCGCCGCTCACATGAAAGAGTGAGGGAAACTGGAAAGGAGGAACAGGGGAGGGACTTAA
Source organism: Seriola lalandi dorsalis (assembly GCF_002814215.2). Taxonomy (NCBI): domain Eukaryota; kingdom Metazoa; phylum Chordata; class Actinopteri; order Carangiformes; family Carangidae; genus Seriola; species Seriola lalandi. The sequence continues at coordinate 317,177 of NW_019525099.1, read as the reverse complement.
GAGAAAGAAAGAGAGAAAAAGAGAGTGAGGGTAGGAAGAAGGGCTGAGGGGGCTAGCGAGAGATGAGAGAGAGATGTTATTTATGTTTGGAGCAGGTTCACTCCGAGTTCACCTTACCATGAGACGTCCCCGGGCGGTGACAACCACATTGCTGCTGATGTGTGTGTCTGCGAGCGTGTGGGTTGTGGAGTGTGCAAGCTCATGCAAGTGCTTGTGAGTACATCCGTGCTTGTGTGTTTCTTTATCTTTACATAAACATCTGTGCACGGGAGTGTGTGCATATGTGTGTCTGAACTGAGGGTCAACCAGTGAGCAGTAACGTCTTAGAGAGGACAAAGCATGTGGGGTGGATGCACTACATGGCGTACTGTGTGCGCTCTGTGTGTGTGTCAGGGGCCCATTACTAAGGCTGTGGAGCACTAAATCAGCAGTGCAACTGCAGTGGATAAAGCCAATGATACACGGATTACAGCCACACTCAGTCTCCGCTGCCCGCATTTATCCACAGCCAGACAGATAAAGAGACAGTGCGTGCATGTGTGTGTGTGTGTGTGTGTGTGTCTGCGGGTGTGTGCAAGACTGTATATGGGCTTGAACCTTTATGTACATCCATCTACGTGCGTGCATCTGTGTACATGCTCAGGAATGCATCTGTGTAGCTGTGCTTGTCCGTGTGTTAGAGTGCGTGATTCTAGGCACCACACACACTTCCTTACATTCAATTGTGTATTTACAATAGTAACTGACATATAGACAGACAAACAGATAGAGAGCGAGACATTTAGAGCAAACATTAACTGCCATCACCAAGCAGGATCCGGTTTGACCATTGTCTGTAGCCTGGGGTTGTATCGAATCCAACCGCTGGCCCACTCCAGTAAACAGCACCTTATCCATGTGTTACTGAGCCCACATTTACCACTTGAACTCCCGCCACACAAACCCACTGGCACAGCACAAATATTTTTACATTAAAAAAAACGACTTACTAGGGATGAACACTGCAGTGGTTCCTGATAAAAGTACACAGGGACACTAAGGAATTTTGAAAGCAAAAGTTGAATCAAAGGATTCAAAGAAATCGTAGGTGACAGTTGGCGCAAAGTTGGCGCACGAAGCTAGCACTGATTTCATATACACTGTCCACACCTAAGGTTACAACCTCCAACATCCTTCCACAGCTCCAGCTTTGTCCTCCAACACCAGCCTCATCCCCAGTCCAGCATTGGACCTCCACTGGTCTAATTACACAGGCTGACCTCCCACAGGTCGCCTGAGTAAAGGCCCCCTCAAGATCAATATTCATTCTTTTAGATCTGTCATCCGCTTTTGACATTATCGACCACGTTCTGTGTCTGTTCTCCCCCTCTCTGTTCTTTATTCAAACCCCCCTCTCTTTTTTTTTTCTATTCTTGAATTGGGCCTATACTCACTCAAATGGAAAGAGCTGATACTTTGCACACTTGCATACAGTCACTTCAAACTCTATTGCCATTTACAGATAGCACTAGGTTCATACTGTAGTTATATTATCAGGCAGATTTCTCCTTTTTTCTGCCCCAAAACACCAGACGCAGAGGGGGAATGTTCTTCAAGATGCAATATGAGACTGAGTTCTGCCAGACAGCTGGCGAAGAAAAACATTTCCTCATGCTCTTACCTCGATAGTCCTGTACAAGTAAATGGCCAACCATCACTCCAATATGGAAACACCACATGAGCCATCCTAATGGTAGTGTGGGCTGGGCAACTTGCGCCTGGAAATGAGAAACGAATAAAATGAGAAGCCTTGTCGATCATACAGCTTACATGATGCATGATACAAAATGCTGCACGTAATAGCAGGTGCTTATTTGCAGCGAAAGCACCTGTGTCATTTCAGTTTAGACTCTACTCCACATACACTGCACCCTTTCAGATTGCAATAGACACATGTATGTATGTCACACAACCCGGTGCACTCTATCTTGCTTTCTTTAACACTTTCTCTTTTATGATACTGGTAAAATTTAAAGTTATATACTTAAGGCACTGTAAAAAAAAAACATTTTAATAGGGCTTTGGGGAGTTTAGGGAGGTAGGAGGTAAGTCCAAAAGTCTGAGCTAAATTCAGATGCTCGTGTTTCCACCTGTAGTGCATCATTGACTACGGCCAGGCCTGCTGCCCTCCCATTCTCCTCAGCAGTGTTATTGTAGATAAGCACCACGTGGCTAATGAACAGAGAGAGGGCTTGTTAAAGGTCAGCCTCTTCATTTAGGGGCACTCCAATGGGCTGGCCCACTCTGCATGGCTGAACGCATCATCATAATAATGCCAAGGACCCGCCGTTTTAAAACTCTTGCATCTTTTTTTTTTTCCCCACTCCCAATATTGCCTGGCATACTTTACTTTACGTCTCCGATATTCCCCTTCATCTGAATTATGTTGATTTTCCTGTTTCTTTTCTGAAAGGCTTTTAAAAAAGTCCTAGCAATTATCCTTTTCTGGATGTGCTTAGAGAAGGATGCTGTCCATCCAGTGTCTGCTGATGATAGGGAAACATGATTTAACACAATCACAGATGCAAAGCGAGGCTAGATAAGAGTGCTGATGTGACCGGGTGCCAAGGCCGGCCAAGGTCATGTTCATCTGCATGATTAAGGGAGATGAATTCTGCCCTGACCTCTGGATTATGCCAGAAGGAAGTACTGGAGTGTGTATGAGTGTGTCTATGTGTGTCTAGGCACGACCATTGGTGTACAAGTGCCAACTGTCCTTTTTTAAATTTGGAAATTTAGAATTTATGAGATTTCCCTTTTTCCCCTAAGCTATTATGTCATTGTTTTTATTATTTAAAAAAAAGCCTGTCATCTCTTTCTTCTATCCCTCCTCTCTCCACCAAACTCTTTGCTTGATTCTTGGTGGATATTGTTTGGTGAAGAGGGCCTTTCTGTTCCTGTTCCTCCTCCTCACCCTCCTCCTGGAGAAAGGGGAGTTGAATAAAGTCTCCCTGCTCTCTACTGTCCCCTCCTGGAGGGACCGGGCAGATGGTTTCCACACACTTGACACCTGCCCATCACACTCACAATGAAGAGAACCTCATCCATTAGGACCCTGCACTTCTGGCAAAATTTAAACAACACGCAACTGTGTTGTTTAATGCTGCTTCTTTTTTGATATCTGATTAATATCAAAAACACCTCCCTGACTTTATTCAAGGGTCTCAGTAAAGAAAATGTCACTGCAAGAGACCAGAGTTTATGCCTGCTTTAATAGGAAGCGACAAGAAAACCCAGTATGCTAAACTTTTATTGTTTTTTGATTACCATACTCGGGAGTGAGCTGTGTATTTGTTCACTCTGTGCTATTTTAATCTATTTGTTTTATTGTCCTTCAAATAATGAAATGTGAGTACCATACTGCAGATCTTTGCTGAAAGCATTCATTTAAGGGATAATGTTGCGTTTGCAATCAGAAGGCTGTGACAGTGCCCCCTTTTATCATAGTACTGTATAGTAAGGCCCAGTAGAGTAGGCTGTGCTGTAAGGTATACAGCATAGACAGGTTATTTCTGAGCTAAGCATTCTGGATCATTTCCCTGTACTTCTTGCCCTAGTCCTTATTTCTTCCCATCACCTACTCCTTGTTTCTGTAAGTGTCCAGTCCAGCTCCACAGCCAGCCTCAGTATGCCAGCTGGCTGGGGGAACAGCCAGAAGCCGCCCCCCCAACCTCC
>NW_019525099.1:300219-313443 GCF_002814215.2 Seriola lalandi dorsalis | reverse complement strand
AAACAGAGTCCCCCCTATGAATACTAATGTAGTAATGCTACCGGGGCAGGGGAAAATGGGAGCAAGGAAGACGGAAAGAAAAAAAGAAAGAAAGAAAGAAAGACAGAAAGAAGGAGATAGAGGAGTGTAGGTAGAAATGCGTGCATGTGTGTGTATGTGTGTGTATGTGTGTGTGTGTGTGTGTGTGTGTGTGTGTGTGTGAGGGTAGTGGTGGGCTCTTGAGGTTTCACATACCTACACACTGCACCCCGATTCGCCCTCTTTGCCCTACCTTCCCACTTAACGAGATGCAGGGATCATTTCGTGTGAGAAAAAGGACTCTTTTAGCTTTGCCTCCTGAATTATAATGATCAATTGATATCATTGTTTCTAAAAGAGCAAGAGAAGGAGGAAAATAGCACCAAATTATTTTAGGCAATCTTTAGCCACTAGTTCCCCTCCCCTACTTTCCCTTCTCCCTCAACTCCCAGAGACTTGTACAGTTCCTCCAATGCCCCAACGGACACAAAAATGATGGCTGGAGAAGGAGGGAAAGGGCGGGGGGGGTGGGGGGGTTGATGGGAAAGCTGGAGAACAGGAGTGAGAGGCCTCCACAGCAGAGGGCCAGGTGTCAATCACCTCCTCAGGTGGGCTTCAGAGACACACACACATACACACACGTACCGTGCACCACCAATATCTAGGGGAATTAAAAATACACTGGCAGAGAGCAGGGAGGAGGGAGAGGAGGAGAGACAGTGAGATGGTAAAAGAGGGAAATGGGGAAAAAAGTAGGAGAGCAAATGGGACAAAGGGGATGTGCAGGGAGATGGGCCTGGGTGATGCAAAGGTCGGAAAAGGAATTCAAAGAGCGCAAAGTAGATTCACTGAAAGTCATTACCTGCCACAAATTACCTGGGCAACAAGCTTAAAATAAATAAATAAATCAGTTTGCATCAACAACAGAGGAGAGCGGGAGAGACTGGGGAGATGCAGGCGAAGAGCTGGGGGGAGAGGCAAGAGGAAGAGAGGGAGGAGGACGGGGGAGGAAGCGGAGGGGGGCAGTGGCTGGAGAGGGATGAAAAATCGATGGACAAACAAGTGAGAGGGCGCTTGCAAAAAGGAAGCCAAAGGGGGGAAAAATTAAGCATTTAAAGAAATTCTGTTTTGCCGGTGTGGAGGAGGATAAGAAAAGGAGGAGCGGGGGTGTGGGGGGGAGCTGGGAGCACAAAAGCGCCTGAGGGTGGAGAGGGGGTGAGTGTGGAAGAGACGGACGGACCACAATGCCCTGCAGCTCGATAGGGTTGAGTGACCACATCAGGTCTAGAGGCGAGCGGCGAGACATGGGCAAAACCCGATGGTTTTAAGTCAAGAGGATTAGATTCAGGGTCTCTCTCCCTCTCTCTTTAACCCCCCCCCCAATTCACCCCCACCTCTCACACCCCCTCCCTCGCCTCTCTTCGTGTCTGTTAGGTGGACTGCCCCTGTGCAGGTCGCCCAATCAGTAAAGAGAAGAACCAAAGTATTACTAATAGTCTGGTTTTAATGTTTCAAGTGGTAAACCAGAGAGCTGGCCCGTATGCTCGGCACCAAGGTAAACAGGTCAATAGTATTGATCCTGATTCTGACTCTCTCTCTCTCTCTCTCTCTCTCTCTCTCTTTCACACACACACACACACACAACCACATATACAGTTTCTCTGCTCAGAAACATGGAATGCATTAGAAGCTTTCTGTATTGCACTGAAGTTGAGGATGGGGAGTTGACACATGCATGCACACATACACCGAATTGCACACACCTTTTTTTTTTTTCAATATTCACACATGTAAAACAGCAAAAACACACACACACCCTAATGCTAAAGTCCCACAGGCTTCGACACACTTGGACTTGGAGGAAAAGCAGGTACACGCAGCACACTTATCGACTCTCTCATATCCTCATGTCTAATTTCACTCTGTCTAACAATACAATAAAAATCTGTGGCAGGTAGCTGTCTACGCGCAGCAGCAGCTGCACCCAAACACGAGGGCAGAGCAAGTCATTTGAATACAGATTCCTATTGTCCTTCTTATGTCAATAAAACTCAGCAGTGCTAAGGAACTAGCGTGGTCAGCAACATTATGGGACTAATTAGCATTTTCTTCTTTCTTCTGCTGGTTGATCTGTTTAAACAAGCCTGGGGGGTCTGCTGTACTTACTGTAATTAAAGCAAAAGGAGCGACTCTTACTTGAGAGAAGGCACACATAAAGGCTTCCTCACTAAGGGGACCTCGAAACTGCGCCAGTAAGTATCCCAGAGTGGTTTTTGTACATAGAAATACAAGGGGCTATACAATAGGTAAAGTTGGCAGGTTAGTGCAGTGGTTAGTGAGTTTTTCACCCCACTGGGACTGAGATTTGTTCCTCTCAATATGGCCATACTTGTCGAAGCATGCCTGAATGATACTTATCTAACCCCTAGCCACTCCAGGAGCGCCGCAAAGTTGCTGAAGCTGCACCCCAGCTAGGCAAAAGAAAATTCCTCTTGGGCAATGTATAAAGAACATCAGAAATGATAATGAAAGGAGCTGCAATAAATACACAGCACGAGTTGTAAAAAGAATTAGGAAGATACTGATTTTTGCTTTCTTTTGCTTTTTCTATACTGAAGAGAAAGGGGGTGAAATAAAAAAAAAGAAAAAGAAAAGAAAAAGAAATCTAGGAGAAAAGTTGTCTGGGAGAAACAGTGATAGGTTTTATTGGCTGATATGAAATCAAACAGACAACTCTCCTCTCCTCTGACACTGCTCCGTCTTTTCTGGCTGTGGGCCATGTTAGTAGTAGCGGAGATCACTGAGGCATTAACAGCACAGCAATGACACCAATGTAATGCAGCCACTCTGCTCTAGATTATGACACTTAGCATAGATTGGATAACCCTTATTATGGCGTTCATTTAAGCTAACATTAGGCAAATTATAGGCTGTCGTGACACAGATACCACGGCTGTTTAGACAAGACCTGACAGTAAGGAACTGCTGCTGCATGATTTGGCCCTGATGTGATTGATGCAACAGTTTCTCTAATGTGAAGTATCTCTGTTCTGAAGGATATAATTATTTTACAAGTATATCATTATTTCTGAAAAGCCTTCTTTTGGAATGAACTGTCCTCAAACTTCATGTTAATTTTTTCAGACTCATTAAATAATTTGGAATACAAGCGTGCCCTCTCATTTCCTGCTAACACACACACACACACACACACACACACACACACACACACACACACACAGAGAGACCATCATTCAGGAGCAAATGACTGTATTTTTTTTTTTTTTTTTTTTATGACGGCTCAATGCTCTCAAGTCTTTGCTTCATGCTTGTTTCAGCTCTGTTCCTGCTCCAAGAGACTGGCAAAAAAAAATGGCAGCATCCAGCCCTTCAAGCATATGCAACTGCCACTTCTGTTTCTACACACTCATGCACAGAGACATTGATTATTCGTTTGGCTCGCTCTTTACCGGCAAAGCCTTTTCCCTTGTCCAGCAAGGCAACTGAGCTTTTAGCAAGTCTTGGAAAATGCAGCATCAAATCCACAAGAAATTAGAAACCGGAAATTCACTGATCCAGCGGATACATACATATATATATATATGTTATCACAAAACCTTTGTTTAACACTGCTTATTGTACCACAATGATAATATTCTGGTTTTCTGTTTTTTTTTGTTTTTTTTTTAAATACTTTGAATTACAGAAATGAAAAAAGAGGAACTCTGTGTGCAAATTTTGAAAAACAGATACTTGTGTTTTGTGTTTTTATTTTGTTGAATATTTTCACAGGCAGTCTGTATGAGGTTCTGCAGTGTTTGTAAATGGCATGTGACAGAAGTAACGCAGCAACAATTGCTCGTTACAAATGTAGTGTGTATGCAAGTCCACAGACTGTCATTCAGAGTACAGTACAGTATGCACTGATGTGTAAACAGTGTTTGTCTATTGTGACATGTTTGTAAACTCGTGTGTGCACATTGTTGTCCGTTTCCACATGCTTACATGATGCATGATGTGTATAAGTGCATGCAAGTTGTGTGTGTGTTGTATGTATAAGCCCTTGGGAGAAAACCCTGTCTTAAGTTGTGTGTGACAGCCAGCCATCCTGCCAGATCAAGACCTGTCAGCCATGCAACCCAACCCCGGCTACATCCACTCTGTTCCTCCTCCTCCTCCTCCTCCTCTTCCATCCTTCCTTTTCTGCCTCTCTATCCCATCCCTCCATCCACACTGCAGCCTTAAACAAGCAGCGGCACTTATCAGCCAGAAAAATAATTGGGAGGTCTGCCGCCTGCAATACGCTGGTCCTCCCCTCCATACGGGTCGCTTCAGCAGTGTCAGCTCCCATTAAGGGGAACACTGGGTGCCAGGGCAAAGTCTAACTATCTCTATCACTGACTCTCTTTTTCTGTCTGTCTTCCTCTCTCATTTTTCTCTCATTCTAAGTCATAAACACCATCGATCCATCTACACATCGCTGCATCTACCTATCTATCTATCCATCTGTCCATCTATCTACCCATCTGAGACCCAGCTTAGAGTCATAAACAATATGTTCAACGATTAGGAAAAAAAACTCTCCAAATGGGAATCTGGCAAACTCCGGATAACTGGATCTTCTCCTTAATACAGATCTTCTTCCTTAGAGGGTCAACTAAGACACAGGGGGAGGGGTGAGGTGAACGGCGTTGTGGGTGCTCTCAGGAGCATCAGTACGTTGTCACTGTCATGTCACAAGGCCGTCTGAGCGTCTCGTGCGGTCGAGCTGGCTGGCAAGCAGGGAGACAAAGAGATAGATCCAAGGGGCCCGCGGGAGTTGATGTTGATGTTGCACCGCTGTTGTAGCGGATATGTAGTGGCATGTGTGCGATGTGTGTTTGTGTGCATGTGTGTGTTTCTACACTGAGGAGCCATGACAGGGACAGTGGTTCAGCTGTCATTTCGGGCGCTGCGCTGCGATTGGCCGGGGCTGACAGGTCAGGGGGGTTCATGTCCGAAAGAGCAGCGTGGCGGGCGCTTCTGTGTGTCAGTGTGTGCACTGTAGCACAGAGGGAGAGAGCAGGGTATTACCTCCCCAAACGTCACAATCACTGAGCTGTGTTGCTCTACCTCTCGGTATAAGTCTGACATGCTGTGACCTTACCCTGCCCAATGGTATTTGGGTGTAATAACCCTTTATTGATACACAGGGGAGAGTAGCATAATGTAAAAGCAGCTCCTACACACTGAAATCAAGTCTATTTACCTATGGTACCCAGGGGTAACTGACTGCATATGACCATCTATAGCTAGAAAGCCTCTAGGCAGTGTGAACTGTATGACCCTTTATTTATACTTTTTACTACATTGGTACTCAATAGTGTCCTATAGGACCCCTTAGATGGTCATCCAGTGTGTCAAAATGAACCCTACACAGTTGACTCTTGCATAAGCGAGGGCAGTTACTAAACCTCTGACCCATTTCTGAATACATTACACACCTAACTACTACTCCCACGCATGTGTCCCCCAACACCAAGATACCATTTTGCCCTTGAGCCACTCTCTGCCTAAGCTTTCCCGGTGCGAGTCCAAGCGGCTGCAACTGCCTACCACAATGCACAGGGTGACATTGAGAGGGCCCCGAGTCTCGGCGGATTTGGGGTATCCATCCGGCTGCCCGCGCACAAATAAATAATGCAATGGCCGGCTAATGCAGTGGGCCCTGACGCAGTGGTTGACGTTGCCTGCAGCTACCTTTGGGCTGGAAAATAATTACCATGCAAAAGAGGGGGGAAAAAGGCCCCCATACACAGTGTAATGGGCTAAAATGGGGTGATACAATGCAGCTGCCCTCCACGCTTCGATGCCTCTCTCTCCTGCTCCGTCTTTTTCTCCATCTCTGATACTCTTTAACTCTCTCTCGCTCCCTTTTCTCTGCTATACACAGTAGCCACTGCCTAGCCAACCAGTGTTGCCCATTCCTCCGAGGAGCTCAGTGAGATGAGAGGCTGTGAGTGACACCAGCTTGATATTCATGGATCTGGGGTTTCCACTGACACACTGTCACACTTGTTATTGTAGATACTCACAATCGGGAGTTGTATAAGGAGTATGTGAGGAGTGTGTTAACCTGCATGGAAGATTCATTAGGTCTCACATTAGTTTGCATGCTCTATTTTACGCATAAGGCAGCTGAATCTTTATTATATTCATTACATGTGCAAGACATTGAACCCTACGTTGCTCCCGATGCGCAGGCCACCACCACTACTGTCAGTGGGGTGTCAGTGTGTGTGAATGGGTCAACGCGAGGCTAAAGTAAAAAGGCTCTATTTAGGTGAAGTCCATTTACCATTACTCTGTGGGATATGACAAAGAAAATTATCTTTATTACATTTTCAAAAATAAATACTTGTAACAGACAATGTAAGTCTCTAGTATCCATGCAACCATGCCCCGATAGTGTGTACTATTCTAATTAGACTTTGGCATTGACATTGGCCTCAGTTTACAGTGCAGCAAACAGACGGGTCGGTATGTTGACTAATCCAGTGCAGGCAGAGACGTGCTGATCATGAATAGAGGGCTGATCAATGCACTGCTGTTTACACAGGCCTAACAGTGTTTACTGAGACACATTTAAACACAGCCCTCCTGCTCCCATCTATCAGCCCGTGTATAGGACCAGGAACGATGGCATCATTTATCTATGCGCTGAAACAGACACTTTCTGTACAGCGATTATGATGCACTCTGAGAATTACTATGACTATGGAGGGGAGTAGCATACATGTAGGTGCTTAGAAGTTCGTGCTCACAGATTTTTACCTGGTATGTAATTGTATATTTTTGTAAATATAAAAAGGTGCAGCCGCAGTGACAAGCTTTGTTTTTCAAAAGGCACATTTTTGTTCTCCTTCCTGAGAGTGAGGAAAAGGTTTCTCTTGCACAATATGTGAGAGGACTAAGTGAAAAAATTAGCCAACTGGGGTGAATATAAAGTGTCATTTTTCCTGAGACTGAAAATGCATGAGAAACTGCAGTGGAGGTCCTACAAGCTGAATTTGAGCCTAAATAACTTAAAAAGTGTTTTGTTTCAACAGTGAAGCGATCATTCACAAAGAGGAATTGCAGTACTAATGCAAAATACTAACAGGATTTATTGCACTCCTTTAACAGCAACCACAAAAACACTTGACTGAATTGTGTTCACTTAGAACTCTAGCCTTCCTCTTTCCTATTCAAAGGAGTCATCGTGTCCTTCACACTGTTGGTCCAAGGGCAGAAACCGAGCCTGCCAATGATCTACGGCAGTTCTTCCACGCATCTTGACCCCCCATCATGTCAACCCCACTTTTCTGATGAATACGCTGGGATGGGGGATGAGCACCATGGAGACCGCCGGGCATCCTGGGATCGGGGCATGCCGCCTGCCACCAGGTCCCCTTCACTCTAGGGGCCTGTCAGTCAAAGCAGAAAACTTCCCTTTGAAGCTCTGTCAACTCTCTGGAGCGGCTCACTGCCCAAACCTCAGCCCCCACCACCTACTCCCCACCCCTTCCGGACTCCACACCTCCGTCCCCCTTTTCCTCCCATGTGCTCTCCTCCTCTCCCTCTGTTGCTTCCTCCCTTCCCCTAGTGACCCCCTCGTGAAATCCACCGTCCACTGTCCTTAAAAGTTATCCCCATATCCCCCCTTATCTCCGTCTCAAGCTATGCAATCCAAAAATTGAACTTGGAAAAAAGAGTGGCACAGAAAGAGCTTAGTCTCACTTTTGCAAACCAAATAAGGTTTAAAATGGTAAGGCGTCATGAGAGAGTAACTCTTAAGCCCTGAGACAGACACGCAGGGTGATTCCCTGCGGCTCGCTTGGTTCAATCGGGAGTGACACTGACGGCTCTGCCGTGTTTTCCCGTTCCAAAAAACAAGAAGTCAAGAAAAATGAGGCTTCGTTCATAATTCTGGCACAAGCCGCTTAATAATTGCTGATTAAGACATAATTTTCAGGTGTCAGCGACAGAAACCGTGGCAGCTGTTAGTGTTATCAATTAGGGCATTGTTGTTTTTATAAATCTTAATCACAAAAATGATAAATTTGACTTATCAGCAGCACCGCAAACAGGAGACACATGATGCCGAGGTGTGGGGAGGATGCGCTAAGTGCTGATGTTTAAGAAAATGCTTTGAAGGCACATGTATCATAGAGTGCTGCTCGCCATACCAGAGCATTAGACTTGCTGATGGCTTGTTTAAGAAGTGATGAAATGCGTATTAGATTTGTTGTGACTCAAACAGCTGTGTTCACACCTCACACTGGCTTGTTAGCGTTGCCAGTGGATTTCGGATAAGTGCTCATTGACTTCCTAGTTACCCACGCTAAACGCCATAATGTGTGTGAGAAGGCACGCATAAACGTGTTTTCTGAGCGTGTGTGCGCTCATGTGTGCATCAGTGTATGCACAGGATGTGTGCACATGTGATTTTGAGTCCATTTGTGGAAGTGTATTAAAAGTATATAGTGTGTCACACCTCTCAAAGAATTAATTGAAAAAGGGAGAGACAGATAGCTCAAGCCTAGGGCTGCTGAATATGAAGTCTTAGGCTTAAAGAAAAGTCAGGAGGGACAAAGATAAAGGTGGAAGACTCAACAGTTTTCTCTCTGAGAAGCCTTGAGCCCTGCTCATTGAGACAGAGCACAATTGAGGTGTTGTTCTCTATTACCTCAACTAGCCGAGACTGACTGATTCATCAACCTCTGGTGCAACTTTAGAATCTAATGTCTGCTCCCAGTGATGTCACCAGCATCCATAATCAATTTGGGGCCCTAAAACTGGACACCTAAGCCATTAGAAAAACGACAAGCATCCATCAGCTCGGTGGATCTATGGGTTAGTGAGTCACATGAAACACATTGCAAGGCATTGTACATTTGACCCTGGGAGTCCATTTGAGCACACAGCTTCTCTCCCCCTCTCTCTCGCTCTGTGACGGTGCCGAGGTGTTGCCCTCTCAGTGCCGACACGTGGCAAGCAGGCCAGCTCATGGCCACAGGGCCCGCGCCTTTGAATAACGGCAGGTTAAGATATAATCATCTTCAGCGACGGGAAGATTCACTTTGACCTCATCACCTCCCTCTACTCATTCACAAGCCCTCAGAGAGATGGTAGGGAAAGACAGAAACAAAGAGAGAGGAAGAGGAAGAGAGAGAAAAAGAGAGAGAGTGAGAGAGAGAGAGAGAGAGAGAGAGAGAGAGAGAGAGAGAGAGAGAGAGAGAGCAAATTACAGTGTGAACCCAGAGGCCAAAAAGAGACAGAGGGAGCGACTGAGGGTGAGGATAGTTAGTGCTCGCCTTTGATGCTTAACTCTCGTCGACACTGCGAAGACTGAGAATCATAGAGATGTGCAGCGCAAAACCTCTCCGTGGGTTGCCGAGCTACAACCCCAAGGCTGCACAATCATTCTCACATGTTAATGGGCTGCCATTTGGCTCCTAAATCAAGCAAGGGCATGAGAATGAAGTGAGTAAAGCAGAAGACATTAAAAAAATGACATCTATAAAACTTTTCCATAACAAATAGACATTTCATGAGGCGGTACGTGCGTCTACCCATACGTAGAATTACATTCACAAAAACACACACACTCATCCTCATATACATGTGGTATAAAGGGGCACACAGTAGGGAGTACCACTGCAATTGATGAGAAAATTCTTCTCATATTCCCCGTCCCAGTTTCAGACTTTCAGATTCTCTCACTTTCCCACTGTCTTTCCTGCTCTCTCTATCTCTCTCTCTCTCATTCTTTCTCTCCCTCTCTGGTCCACTAACCCAGTTTAAAAGCAAGCAGCCAGACATCTCCTCCTGCAGTTTGTCTGGGACAGTAGACAGCCCTGTTAGTAGGACTAGGCTTCTAATGAATACATTCTGACAGTGTGTGTGTGTGTGTGTGTGTGTGTGTGTGTGTGTGTGTGTGTGTTTTTGTGTGCGAGCATGTGTGTGCACCAAGCTTCTAAAAACTACTTATGGATTGAGACATCAGTTCGCACACTTGTCTGTAAACACAGCTGTCTTTATATTGCTGCGTAGTAAATCCATTCACTTCCATCTGAAATAATTCAAAACACATTTATAGTAAAGCTTTGCCTTTTAGAAGTGAAGTTCATTTGTGTTGACTGCTCTCTAGACCGACATTGTGCACCATCAAAAGCTGCTTAGCAAAGTTAATGGGTTTTTGCATTCACTGGAGACGCCACAGTTGTAGATGATACCAACATGATTGTTTGAATTGCAAATCGTAAAGCAGTATTAGGATTCTCCAGGTCAAATGAGTAGAGCTGTTCAAAGTCCTCGCCATTCACAGAAAGTAGTGGGTGCTCCGACTCATGAATATACACCAGCCGAGCACCATTTAGGATTCAAGTGACTTGACTTGGCATTTTATATTTTAATTGTCTGCGAGCAGGAGGTCAGTCCACCCAAAACATTGCATCCCGCTGGTGTACAGTTACTGTAGGTGAATGCACGACGGCACAGACGCAGATATAACAACACACACACATACACACATACACATGTGGTTAGCCACTGATGAGGGACGATTTTTAAGTTAATTGATTTTTATCCCCTTATTAATTTCCTCAGCTCTCTCTCACTCTCTGGCTTCATCAGCAGTCTGTCAATAGGCTTCGTAGCCGCGCTCGATCCCTTATCGCATCAGAAACACCTCAATCAAATCCCAGTCAGTCACTCGTACTGCCCATCAGCACCCAACTCTAGCCAAGCACAAACAGACACTGGTCTTATTATAGTTGTAGGGACACTCATTGATATAATGCATTCCCTTGCCCTCATCTATCACAACTAAATGCCTAACCCCAGCCTTTGCCCTTACTCTAAACCTAATTCTAACCAAAACCAAGTCTTTACTGCCAAGCAGCCCTTTGTCCATGACACACAAAGACATATGTACACACACATGCAGACATATCCAAACACATTTACACTAGCATATATTTATTGTATTATTATGTACTGTTATTATTGAAGTCCCTCCAGCTGTGATCATACACTCATTAGTCCTAATTACGTTAATTCCTGTTGGTGGTTCCTTGGTGTTTAGTCCTTGGTATCTAAATCAAATATGAGAGTCTTAAATTTCTGAACTGTTCTGCTAGGAATAACACATCTCTCAAAATGAATGGTTTTGGTTGATGATGGCTGCATCAACACAATATGATCAGGTATCACGATCATCATTATGATCATGTTTTATTCAAATACCCTTTTTTAATCTTCCTCAATGCAACAGGATCCATTTTGTTTAATCCATAAGGTCAATCAATACTGTATTTCCACACTGTAAGTTTCAATAACATACACAGTCCAGGGTGAGTAGACCACACAATGTCAGACCTCGCCTCCACGCACTTCATCTTCCATGTGCTCTAATCATAGTTAAATGACAAAAGATTAAAACTGATAATTGTTTGTTGATTGTAAATTTACATGGAATCCCATTTCTGATCAACTTTAATTAAACATGTAATTCCAATTCGCTTCTATGTTCCTATGTAAAATGTAAAAACACACCCTGCAGACATGAGAGCACCCACCCCTCCCTCTCCAGCTCCCGCCTTCCCTCCCTTCATTCACCCCTCCCTCGTTCACTTCTGACATGTACCAGACAGAGTGTCTTCCCCAGTATGCGGCCCCACCCGTGTCCAGCTCACAGTTCCAGCCAGCATCCACCAGCCCTGTTTTGTCATCATTAAACCTCCCCTGCTCGCCCTGCTTTCCTTAATATATGTCACCTGCATGGGGTTGCCACCGCCGGCAGTGGAGGGGTTAACTCTATTTTGTCCAGGACCTCATGCCTGTGTGTGAATATGTGAGTGTGTGTATGTGACTGTGAGCGTACCAGTCCGCTTTGAGTACATGTCCACGCCGGCATGTGTTCCTGTCCGTGCATGCCTGTTTGTTCACTTGTGTATGTGTGTG
The DNA here is from genome assembly GCF_002814215.2 of Seriola lalandi dorsalis. NCBI lineage: Eukaryota > Metazoa > Chordata > Actinopteri > Carangiformes > Carangidae > Seriola > Seriola lalandi. Next base: position 301,440 of record NW_019525099.1, on the reverse strand, counting down.
TGTCCACGCAGGACCGTGGTCCGCTCAGTGTGTGTGATTGTGTGTGTGTGTGTGTGTGTGTGTGTGTGTGTGTGTGTGTATGTAAAGGAGAAATTTGCCTGTCCTTGCCTAAGTGAATGGCTAGGATTAAGCTGACAGCCCACCTTAGTGATGGCGAAATAATTGGTTGTTCAGCTCTGTCCTTGTCAGAGCGCTGACAGTTCTGCAGATGTCCTGTGCGGTTCTCCAAAGGTTAGGCTCAGCTGGGGCCGCCATTCATTAATCATTCCGCTCTGACAGTGCACCGAGCAGCCTGCAGCTGCCACCCCGTCCCCCTCAATTTCTGTCACCGCCTTGCACCACCACCACCACCAATACCCCCCCCACACACACACTCCCCCATCCTAGGTCTCCCTCCACCCCCGTGTGTATGTGTGTATGTGTTTGTGTTCCCCATCCGACACACAAACAAGTATGCTTAAACATAAATTTGCATGGAAAGTCAAGGGATGTATACAAGTAACAACATGCCCCGGACATGCATGAGAAGTGTGAACTGGGCAAGCAGTAAGGTAAGGATGTAAACAAAAACACAAAACCTGAGAGGGAAGTCTTCTCTGCTAATGATCGAACTCGCTCTTCTCTCAAATTTATCGCTCAGCACTGCACTCGGTAAATGACCAACTCTCCTGTGCGCATGTAGGCAAGCACGTAAATCCTCCAGTACTACGTAAATACCAGCACAGCTGCGTTTCTCTAGCTTTTCCTTACGTCACTGACACATTACACAGTCCAGGACTTCACTAACCAGTATTAACCCTTATGGACTATTAGCTCAGTGATTCATCATGGAAAATTGTTGCTCTTAAAGTAAGTCTGCCTATGCATTGTATAGTGAGACCCCAACATGAGATGCTGAGTTTTTATGAAATATAAATAAGGGTGTATATGTTTTTAACGTGCATGTCAACTTATTCAATTTCAAAGAGCAAGCTGAAAATTACTATTATGATCTGTGCAAGGTCAGACGCACACTCTAAAATTACCTCTCATGTGCGGTAACAGTTCTGACCGTGTCAGCAACATTGTTCTGACCCCTTTCCCTTGCTCACTATCTAACTACCCTCTCAACCTATTTTGTCCCTCACTCTAACCCATTCTCCTCCGCCTCCACAACTCTCTCAGGAGAGGTGTTTCCATCACAGCCTTAGGTGTGGAGGAGGCTGGGGGCTGGGGAGGTGG
>NW_019525099.1:287425-300199 GCF_002814215.2 Seriola lalandi dorsalis | reverse complement strand
GGTGGGGGTGGGGGTGGGGGTGAGTGAAGAAAAAATGTAAGAAGGTACAGAGAGAAGGAGGGGTGGTGGTATAGAGTTGTCCATTGGGCACTAAGTGCTGTGAAGAACTGAGATAAATCCTCCATTATGGTCTACCTGCTCCTCAGCATTGATTAACAGCAAGCTAGAGACAAGTGGCCAGCAGCCATGAGGAAAGACTCTCTGTGGAGAGAACCGTTCTAGTCGTCTAACAACCATTTGCTCGAAAAAATGATGTGGTGTTAAGTAGGGTTGGTGAATAATATCGTAAAATACATTCACTATGTGCATTAAAAATGTGCTAGTTAAACTGATACTCGGCATACCAATCGGATAATGGGTGTTGAAAGCAAACAAAATATATCTTAAACAGTAATCTTGAGATTGAATGACTGTTTTTCTAAACATGCATTTTTCATACTGCTTTTAGAAGCTTTAAATGACGCCGCCTGCTTGTGACAACAGCCTAGCAAGCTAAACAAAGAAGTCTATGAAAGAAAATCCAGAGGTAATTTCTGCTGCTGGGCGGCAGAAGGTCAGATTGATGAATGAAAAAATAAATGCTACAGAATATGCTATTGCTGCCTCCCCTTTCTAATGCCTACTTAAATGTTAAAGCAACACTATAAATGCCTTAAGAACTATGTGTCCCTTCAAAGTGTGCTTTGGCCTTTAAATAAATACAGGTGTATGCCCTTAAACTTTAACATAGCGAGAGATTTCTATTGGCCACTTACATATCTCTGAATGTAGGCCTATATATTTCTGAACTTCTACTAAAGTTCATGATGAGTTGAAAGCTGTTAAGATAGAGTTTGAACAAAGCAGACAGAGGCGATGGATGCAGCCTGACCTCTGAAGTGCTACTCAATTTCCGACATGTACTGTAGCACTGAGGTGCAAACATATTGCTTGGTCATAATACAGCCCACTAAGTGTTGCTAATTGCAGAATATAATATTGTCTATCGTCACCACAAAGCCAAACGCAAAACCCATCCATCTATCATTTATTCTAAATACCAACGGGATAATTTCACAAGCCCATATTGACCCTCCACCTACACATCTGTCTACTCGTTGAATAGCAATTGTGGTCCCAGAACCATAGTGGGCTATGTGCTGACATCAGCACAGAGAGAAGGAGAGGGCTGGTTGTTAGAGAGAGGAGGTGGGTGGGGTGCCCTGTTGTGCAACTCAGAGGAAATTCCCTCTCTTAGTCCGTCAAAACAGTATTTTTCCCTGGAGACAAAGGCAGCTACAGCACATATACATGCACGACAAAACAGATGTAGATATAAATGGTTCTCAGTGTACAGGAGGAGTAGACTTGTGACAAACGAGACCATCATTTCATTGCCTCTCCTCAAAAAGTTTGTCATTAATATGCAATGATGTTGGTTATACTGTTACCCCGCCGAATGCAAGAGGAATGGAGATTTATGGCATTAATATTCTATACATTCTGACCACGCCAATGGGTAATATTCCGGCAATTACACTAATGAACTCTCAGCATACAGTGGCCCATGTTAACATCACAGCTTGAGGGTGGACATTCTTTTAAGCTCTAATCTATCTACTCGAGTCTACAACCTTACATCCATCCATATGAGTCATTGGTTGGCACAATATACTATAAAGCACCCCTATCCAGGTGCAAGGACATCTAAAACTGGAAGACATATCACCTCTACCAATAATGGGCATGCAAAAATGACGGATTCTTCTCGAATTCAACTGGAAACATAGCAGGGAGTATCTTTGATTTGCCCCTCGGAGATTACCTATGTATCATAAGTGTATGTAGATCATCCATACCACCCCACCCCCACCCCACCCCCCCCACCCCCCCTTCTCCCCTCAGTGACTATAGTATTGGAATAGGAGCGCAAAGGGGAGGCACATACAGTAGATGACGAGCTCCAGTCACATGGTAAAGCCCACGGAGGATCTCATCAGCCTCTATGTAGATGTGTATGCTGAGTGAGTGATTGCCCATGGCTGGAAATTGGTGTAGAAGGCTTCACGGGGGAATTGGGGGAACGAGTTTTCTCTCTCAATCTCTCTCTGTCTCTCTCTCTCTCTCTCTCTGTGTTATACACACATAGGCACACAGTAGGAAGAACACACAGTAGCAAGTCGCACACAAATATACACACTTATTGGAAAACACCCACTGCAAGACATGCATGCACACGCACGCACGGCCTGCTCACGCACAAATCTCCCTATATGCACATGCACACTGAGCCGGGATGATTAAGGTCCTATGCAGAGGAGATTCTGAGTGGTACTGTGTCGTGGCTGCCTGTTTTCCCTGCTGAATACAAGCCACTTGCTCAGTATTCTCCAATGGGGACGAAACCCGTCATCACAAATGCAAGATCAGGGGTAATTACATTGTAATATGCCACATGAAATATTTCTTTGTAGCAGGAATGGGATTCCCTTTGCTTCAAATTTAGAAAAGATATATTCCACACAGCCCGGCTGCTATTTTTGCAGTCTTGTATTTAAATTTGGTCCTTGTATTTTTAGTGCCTATATGTAACAGTGTCTGCTGCTCATTTGCAAATGTTTTACGTCTCTGCAACTATTTCCTGCCTCGCTGTCATCCAATCCAACCGGCATTGGGAGATCAATCCTGCTACAGTATTGATCAATGATTCTGATCAGGTGAGATTATAGGTATTGCAGAGATATCAATGCGATGATGGATGATTGATAATGCAACCACAGCGATCGATCAGAGGGATATTGCTGATAAGACTGCTGTACAGCCTTGCCTGGCAATTTGCATTTACTGCAGCAGTCTCTGGGTTTATCTGCTAATATTTATGTACAGGGTGGACCAAATTAATAAAGTAAAACAAAGATACATCTGCTTGTTTATGTTTGTGTGAACAGTATACTGCACCTCGTGGTACTACAGTATAAAACATCACAACATATGAGAGCACTACCAGCTAATTCTTTTTTCTTTCTTTTTTTTTTAAATCCCAGATGAGCCCACATATTTGATTTGTCAAACCCATGCATCTTTGCAGCCACATATTGTGACCACTGGTCCATCAAGTTCCCCCTTGGTGGATTAGGGCAAGGAGGGTGATTTGTTACCCTTTTGGGAAGCTGTCTTAGATGCTCATTTCCCCCTGCTGCATATTCTGCCCCTCTGCCGCCATCCCCCACACCACCGCCACCACCCCACACCACCATTTTGATGAATAGCCGGCCGCATGGAGGCGAGCAGCCGATCTCACCACCAAGGTTACGGTAACCTGGGCCCTGCATCTGGGGGCTACCTGCCTCCAATTAGCACCGCAGAAAGAGGGAGCGAGAGAGGCAGGAGGGGAGCGGAGGTCTGTGCTGCGCTGGAGAGAAGGAACAGTCCAAGGATCCTCCTTTATAGGCTTTAAATCTGCATGGCAATTTCTGGAGACTGGGGTTGGATGGGATTCTGATTACTCCGCCTCCACCGCCACCACCATACTCATCCTGCCAGCCCCCCCCCCTCTCCCCAACTCTCCTCCAGCAGGTTGATGTCTCCCTGCCTAGCTTTTGTCACTGATCACCCAGCCCCTATATGCCCTGATTACTGGCTGAGCAGCATTATGGATTGCTCTGAAGGACAGGAGAGACCTATCCCAATGAATCTTTCTCGCGCTTTAGAGTACACAGGAGGCTGGATTTCAGAAGTGAGAATATGAATGGATTTATTTGTCTGTTGATTGGATGGATTGGAGATTGGTTTATCGTCACATTTTGAGCAATATCTACAGAGATATCTGAGAGAGGGAATAGGGCAATTAGTGTAAATGAGCTCTGTAAATGCATGGAGACACCATTCATAATATATCTATTCTGATTCATAATAGATGGTAAAAAGTTAGAATACCTACTCAGGACCATTTCATAAGAATATAAATGTAAATTAAAAGCCTGAGAGCACATTCAGAAACCTGTTTGCCAATTACAAAGTACAATTCTCACATTTCTCATGCCCTTCTGTGACCATCTTCTCCAACAGCCAGTGAACCCGCTGGGCCTTTCCACGCCACCCCAACCTACTTTCTTCACAGTCCACAATCTGCAGGCCCCACTTTCTCACAGCCACCAAGCACCCCACCCCCACCCCCCCAACAAGTGGCCAACAAATAACCTCCATATTAAAAAAAATATAATCCATATCTAAAACTGGAGAGTGAAAACATTCTAACTCTGACACTATCTCAGGCTCCCGCTTTTGTGTGCTTTTATATTTGCACACAAAGCCTGAGCGCAGCAGTTTTCTTTCTCTTTGTGGGGATGTCGCGTTTTCATCGCAGCCCAGCACCACTAGAGAACACCGTCTCTGCCAGCGATTAGAGCCTGAGGTACAAGAGGGCCACTTCACCTCCAAGATTAGAATGAAACAAAGACTGGAGTCTTCGCATTGTGCCAAGAATGGTAACAGACAAGAGAGGAGAATGGCAGGAGCCAAAAACAGACTAGCTGGAGAGCTGACTGGAGTGACTTGTCCAGAAAAAAAAGATTTCAATGCCCTTCTAATGAGGTAATACACAAAGGAAAATAATGATGAATCAATCTTGTCAAATCTTACACAGTATAGATAGAATTATGCAGCATCTCTATGCAAAAAGAGAACACTGCTCTTATTTCTGTTATGTGCCCAGAGCTTCTACAATATCCAAGTGTAACTTGAGCATACAGATCACACTGCTACACCTATGGCCTTTGTTACCTCCTACCAGCGTTGTAGATTCAAAGCACTCAGCCAGCGGGGTCAAGGCCTTGCTGTGTGGAGAGGTGAAGGCAACATGACCCGCCTTTTCCTATTCTACTGCTCTCCACCGCCGCCCGCCTCCTACCGCTCAGCTCCATCCTATTTATTCCTGGATGTTTGTAACCATATATGTATATGTCTGCATTTCCAAGTTCCTATGTGTGTTTTTTTTTTCTCACATCTTTTGCTTGCTCAGTCAACAGGCCCCTGGCTGCCCACCACTGGTTGCTAATTGCTGCTGACATTGTTTGGCCTCTCGCTGCTTAGTTTAGGACAAACCCCTCATTCATGTGCTGCGGACAGCTCGTTAGGACCGACCCCCACCTTCTACATCTCTCTCTCTCTGTCTCTCTATCCCTCCCTCTCTCCCTCTTTCACTGACCTCCTTAATTAACTGGTAAGGCGCTGCTGGGAAATTTGCACACAAAGGCCTGGTGTCTAGCCTGTTAGCCTCCCACTACCCAAACACCCCCTTCCGCCTCCACCTCCTCCTCCCTCTCTTCATCCCCATCCTCCTCGGCCCGCTACTGTCTTCATCCCAGCCCCAAACAGAGGTCATTCTACAGTTGCAGAAAAACAAAGATAAAGTGATTCAGTACACACACGGCATTCACACACATTCACCCATTCGTTCATTCTTTTCCTTGTTCGCTGCCAGCCCCTCCTGCTTTTTGCTTTCCCCTCTTTTGCTTTTCTCTCTGTTCCTTTTCTGTATTAATAGCGGACCTCATTAAAAAGGCTTGTTTGGAAGTGGTTCACTAGTGATACACTCTTTTAAGTTGTCTCTGTCTGTTTGCTTGCTTTCTCCATTTAGTTTTATTGCTATTATTCTTGCTCCATCTTGCCTATTCGTCATGCCCTCGCCTCCCCACACTCCTCCCTCTCCCTTTCAGGAAGCCCTTGGAGGCTTCAGCTGTTTTTGTGATCCCTGCGGAGGGCTCCCCAAGAGCAGTTAGCTGGCTGTCGGGAACGAGGGCCCTCTAAAGGGGCCCGCTAAAGAATGCTGGGGGCAAAGAAGTGTAAACAGGTGGAGCCTCTCCATTATATGGGACCCCCTCACACACAACACTCACACACTCCACCTCCGACTGTCTCTCACTGTGTCCCTGTATCTCACGCACATACACACGGTCAAACACACACACATACACACACACACACACGCACACACACATATACACTCCGGCAACCACTACTTTTTTTTAATTTTTTTTTTTTTTTTTTTATTGCGTGTGTCTGTTATTTCCAAAGCTAATTCTCTGTTGTCAGTGCTGCTATTGGACCACAAGGCCTCCAAACAGCATCCCACCACCATCTCCCCCCAGGGTGCCTTTTTTGTCACCCAAATACTTTGTGACATTTCCTCTCCGTGGGCTGTGTGTGTCAGAGAGACAGTGTGTGCGCATGTGTGTGCGTGGAGAGTGTTTTGAAGAATGCCAACAGGATCCATATCACATACTGGAACATAAATTACTTTGAATTAAAAAATGGACTTTTAAGAGTAAGTGGTAGCTCACCACGTACAAAGTTTCCAGAAGTTACTTTCTTTCTTTTTCTCTTATTGGTATATTTGTTTACAGTAAACTCTTATGTGACATTTGATGACGGCGGGTTTAATATTTTACCATCAAGTAAGAAAAAAGGAATTATTTCTGACCTAATTGGCTACATGTCGTATTTGTCCCTACAAAGTCCATAGAGTGTGAGCATGTGTGTATGCATGCATGTATATATGTGTGTGACGTGCACTCAAATTTGCCTGCAACAAACTACCAATGATGGAATCCTTTACGGCAGAGGAGGGGTACAGGGGCAACAGTAAGAGAAGAAAGAGAAAAACTAACTTCTGTTCGCCTGGGGAGTACTCTGCAGTCCATCTGTTGAAATTGCTCCACATATTGTGACCTAGATAAAGAAAAAAAACTTTGCTCTTATAGGTAGCGCTGCCTTCGTCTGTGTTTGACACTTGTCTATTCATTTTATTGGTCCAGTTGTCTTAAAATAGAAGACTTTTGCATAATTTTCAAGTTTACATATGTATGATTTCAATAAATCGGTATTAGAAGGATGATACGGTATCAAACTAAATCAAATTCAATACAAAAAGTATTTCATTTTTATTTTTTTTATTTCCAAGGAGCAGCTCTTTATATGTCCAAAGATGTAATTTAAACATTTCAAGATGAGAGAAGACTAACGGGGCCAAAAAGTAACCTGTATTTTAAGGAAATGAATAGCACCAGCTGCAGTCAACCAGTCGACCTCTGGCTAGCCTAGATTGCATTGCTGTCCCTCTTCATTCATTCAAAAGTGTGTTGCTATCCTTTTTTCTGTCTTTTCCTCTCTTTCCAAGGACCATGTCATTGTCAAAAGAAGATGCTCTGGGTTTTTGTAATTGATGGGAGGATGGAGAAGCAAGGGAAAAGGTTAAGAGAGATATCCCTTGCCTGAATAAGATGGTAAAGTTGAATGGGAGAGTCTTTCCAGCCTGACCTTGAAGAAGGACCAGGAGGAGGTTACTTCTCTCTTATGGACCAAGGATGGTGGGTTAAGTGGGGGCCGTCATGGCCACACATTTACGCAAACATACACATGCGACCACAAAATACTGTAAATGCACACAGCATCAGAAGAAAACACTGATGAGAGGCTCCTATTGTACACCTCTCTGACAATATTATGTTTGGGCAAGAACATTAATTTGTCTTCTCTGAAGGGAAGTGCACTTCTCAGCCATCTTCAGCCCACTTGAGCTACAATTGGAGTGGTGCCCCCCCCCATATCCTCTCAATCTTTCCCGCCAACACCCACCCACCCATTGTCTCTGCTGCCTCCCCATATGAGGGCCCTCAAGGCCCCATGCTCTCTCACTGGGGGGGGCTTCAATGCTGCATGCAAGCTTTTAGGTTAGCTAGTGGGTGAAGGAGTTATAGAGTTGTCCCATTTTCTACTGTCAATTCTTTACAGTCACAGGTGGAACATTTTTACTCAAGCATTAAGTTATAATGAACAGTGAAGAGCATAAAGCAAAGAGGACATGATGACGAGTTAAATTTGTGGTAGAATTTGCTATAAATACAAATGAATCATTATATATATATATATATATTACATTATATACAATGAAAATTTAATACTGTGTTAATTATTATCATTATTATTATTATTATATTATTATTAAGAAACTACTTATTATGGCATATACTTTGATGTTTAAAAATGGTCCATTAAATAATTTTAAAAAAAGAATCGGAAAGTGACTAATCTGTCAAAACAAAAGTCAACTCATTTTTATTTATATAGCCCAAAATCACAAATTTAACTCAAAGGGAAAGTGTTGTATAATGTACAAATTATAAAGCAATCCTTGAAGATAATTCAGAGAAAACTCTTTAAAGGGAAAAACGGAACAAACCAATGGATCCCTGTTTGAGCAACAAAAAAGTGGGGAAAGCTTTTATGTAGGTTTAATTTCCACTACACTTCTAATAAAGACTTTAGATAGAGTTTCTCTCCCGTATGAAGATGTCAGTATGGTCTATGTAGTCCTTTAAGCTAATTGCAACAATTAGACTACAAGAGTTGGCCCTGACTCCCTGTGGATCACAAAACACTGTCAGAGGCCATGTGCTAGCGTCACCTCAAAGTAGGAAGTACAGGAGACACGGTCATAATCACAGCGTCCTATGCCCCCTTCTCTTTGTCAGTCGCCGCATACCAACATTAAATTTTAAGCGCGAATGTGATTATCGCGTGGCATTCATTTTTAATGGGCCTTGCCTCTATGTGTTTTAGCATGCGGCAAAGCCCAGCAAACGGCTGACTCAGACCCTTTTCTGCTGATGGCGCATATATTTCGCATATATACATGCGCTGCTTATTCCTCCTTCTCGCCAAGCCCTCCTCATCTTCCTCCTTCTGCTGCTCCTTTCCTCCTCTCCTTCATCTTCACCCCTTTATCATTCTGGTGGTGGTAGGAGATGGGCCAAGGGGAACTGAGGGAGAGGCAGTGCCCTCAGTGGTCTAACTAACCAATAGGGCTGGTCAAAGTTTTCGGTGCGTGAGGCAGAACGTCCCTGTTGTCCTCTGTACAGATGAACCAAGAGCGGAATCTGGATGAACTATTAATGACTTTTATCAAATTATAAAAAGGTCAGTACTTTTGCTATATCAACAACCAGGCCATCTCTGGGAAATATACCTTTGATTAAACTATTCTTTTCCATTTTCTTCTGTTCTTTTTTGTCAGCATTGAAATCGAGGCACTTTACCTAACCCAATCTGCCCTTGATCCAATCTGTCAAAGAAAAGATGAAGGCTGACTTGGGGAAGATGTGGGGTCTATAATGAGTATCCCTCCCTCATATGAAGTAACCAGTCAGACTGTAAAAAGCGTGTTACCTATACACCTACACAGACTTAATAATGCCTGTAGGAAAAAAAGAAAGGAAGGGTTCATGTGAATCACAGAGGGAGCGATAAGGCCTTGAAATTAAAACAGATATACAGCCAGGCCAGTATGGAAATCAATAACACATTATTAACCGAGAGGCCACCAGGAGAGATAGGTGAGGCTTAAATGCATATATATTCATAATAACAATATTGAGATATATTATAAATAAAAGGAAAAGGGGAGTAAATACCAAGCTGGCTTTTATTAGCTGCCAGTCTCCCTGCCAATATGTGCCGTGACTCCGCTGTCCAAAACGGTAACTGTCCAACGCCGGATCAAATTAGAGAGACTGACAGGCAATAAGAAATTGGTGAAGTTAAACGTGATTCCCGCAGCCGTGCACCCCGAGCTCTTTAAATATTAGAGCCAGGGTGTTACAGGGTAGCAGAGGAGGGGGGCCTGGGGGAGGCGTGGGGGTAGGAAACAGAGCTAAGGTAACTCCTGATAAAGTTTTATTAAAGCCATGTGCATTTTTTCGTCCCCCTTTTCTCCCCCTTTTCTCCCACCCTCTGCTCATTCTTTGCACCTAGATTCTGATAAGCCTTGACAATGACACTGGCATCCCAAGGACATGCAAACAGCTCACTGTCACTCGGCTTCTTTCTTTGTGTGCTGTGTCCACAATAAACGCCCAGGCCAACTGCCGTACCTGTGCAATTCTTTGACGCTTACTTATTCTGATAAAATTCACGTGATCATTAGATAGTGAATCAAAATTAAATGGTACGAAATAATAAAACCAATGTTATAAAAAATAATGACAAATTGTGGCTGTAAATGTGCATAAAAGCAAATGAATGGCAGGTGAAGATGAAGATCAAGAACCTGCATTGTAGAAATCGTTTTGAAATCATCTGCTGTTACAGATAGGATTATCTGAAATGACATCATCAGTAGCGTCTCCCCTGTTCACGCTCACTTCCTTTCCCACCAACTCTCTTCATTTGTTTTTGATTGTTTCCCCACGTCTCTCCTTATTTCCCCCTCTTCTCTCCGCCTCTGACTTTTAGCATTGGGCCACACATGGAGCACCGGTGGGCCTTTTTTTTTTTTTTTTTTTTTTTTTTTGGAGGACCAAGACAAAATCCACTCCACACCCAGATGCTGTTTGACTGCGCCTGCCTGTCGCACAGTTTGTTTTCAAATGAATAGCTGAGAAAACTCGGTGGCCTTTTGCCCAGCATATATACCAGTACTCCCCCCCCACTGCTACAACTACTATACTTCCCAGCAGGTCCATCATTTCCATTCTGTCTTTCGCTCTCTTCCTCTTTCTGTATTTCTGACTGGCTCTTTGAACCAAGCATGGGGCCCAGTGCCATTGTGAGGCATGCCTTCTTCCTTCCCAAGTTTTGTCTGTGTGTTCTTCAGCCCCATTGAGGGTTCCCCAGCCCTTTTCCAGTGTACAGCTCCTTTGTAGCCTCCAGAAAGGCCTTCATCTCGCTCTTGTTTTCTTCAAGCCCCCACCCCTCCTCTTCTACCCCTCCTTTTCTCCTCTTCCCTCCTCCTCCCTTCCTTCGGAAAAAGACAGGAAGTGAATGCAGATGTCGGACCCACCTGAGCTCATTGCTCATTCTCTCTTTCTCTTGTTCTCTCTCCCACGCGTTCTCTCTTTTCTTTCTTTCTTCATTTTTTTTTTTCCGACAGACCCCCATGGCTGGAGCAGTTGCTACATCACACACTGAACACATTGACATACTGAACCTCACAGTGGAAGCTGTCTATCACAATAGCAGCATGCTTGTTTGTTGTTTCTCTCTGTTGCCTTTCTGTCTAAACCTGTACTTGTCTATGATGCCACAGCATGCAGCAAGGTAGGTAACGGTCTTTGTCTTCAGTCTGCTCCTTTAAGTCTCTCTAAGAGTCGAAAATATGGAATTTGCATCTGTGGATGAACGAACATTATCTGATCTCAAGAATGCACATCCTGAAAGATCATGTTTAAATAAATCTTCATATCTGTATGATACAAGAATCATGCAGGATCATGGACCTCAATCAATGCCTGTCTACAGGTACTGATAAAAAAAAAAATCTATCAAAGGAGAGAGGATGCCTACAACAGAACATTACTGAAGGGCAAGAAAAACAGAGAAGCAATTCTCTCTGCCAGGATAATTCCTGGTTGAGTTGGCACTGCCGTGCAACCACCAGGCCTCCTCAAAGCCCATCAGAGTGTGTGTGTACTCTAGGACATATCCGCTGCCTGGCACCACCCACATACCTTGGCACCTTCCTGGGAAGAGTAGGGGACAGTACCCGCGCTGCCCCAGGGATCAGGGCAAGAGGGCATGATGCCTGGTGCAGACACATGATGGGCGTCTGGCTCCTGTCACGGTGCCCACTGCCCGGGCAGGGCATGGGAGGCAAGCGGGGGAAGGGGGGAGGGCTGGCACAGGGCACCGGCAACTGGTAAAGTTGGCACAGGGGGCACATAGCATTCTTTCACATGCCACTGTGGCATTCAGACGGGGCGATTATTTTGGCAGGAGCCCCTGGTCCTGCTTGTGATGTCGTTTCAGGCGCTCCCCAGTTCCCCAAACTGCAAATGAGCCTGGAATTTAGTAGGCCGTCTTTCAGCAATGTGTTGCCATGACTTCTAATGGAGAGCAGGACAGAAGGGTCAACAAGACTTTTGTATTACAGAGCTTTAATTGAAGGACAAAGTCAACAGAATTTCACTGCTAACTGCCATCTCTGTACCTCTCTACTCCCAAAAAGCCTGGGAGCAGATATGAGCCATGTGTGTGCCCCCTATCAATCAACCTGATCAGGTGCCAGGCAAGCACGAAGCACTTTTAAACACCAGTAACCTGTGTCCACTACAAATGCCCTATACATTTTTTTTATTCTTATAAATCGTAATTCTAACAAAAGGAAAATATTTGATATTATTCTCATTAATATGACAGATAATTTGACTACCCATTGAATCACTGCATGTTTGTGCCGCCTTCCACCACAACACTTGAGCTATCCCATGAGGCATTGCTGCTACTGCTGCTGCCGCTGTAAAGGTAAGCAGTAAGCTGCCTGCGATGTAAAATAAATAAAAGAGGTGGACAGCAAGATGGGGTGGGGGTTGCAGAGTGCCAAGGGTGGGTGTGAGGGGAAAGGGAAGAGGGTGTTTATGAAAGACAGAGAGAAGGAGAGAAAGATTGTGTACATTTGTGTGTGTGAGAGAGAGTGTGTGTGTCAGAAAAGGAGAGAGAGTGAGAAAACGCAAAAGAGGGAGTGTGTGCATGTGTGTGTGTGGGTGCGTGTGTGTGCACTGGTACAGAGATGGATCACCAGAGCTTGTATCTTCTCCGCGGCCATGCCTAGCAGCACGTCAGCGGCAGCCTCCATTTACATTAGGGAGATTTAAGCTGTCTCAGGCAATGGTGACAAGTCAAGGTGTTTCACTTTAATTACACTGGGCAAGGTCACCCCCTAGCTGGCTCACCCTCACACAGGAGGAGAAGGAGGAGGACGACTACAAGGAGGTGATGGTGGTGGTGGGGTGGGGTGGAGAG
>NW_019525099.1:277496-287405 GCF_002814215.2 Seriola lalandi dorsalis | reverse complement strand
GGGGTGGGGTGGGTGGAGGGTGCTGGGTGAGCTCACGCCTGTATTTACATTCTCATTTTCAGCCCCGCCCCAACCCGCCATCCTTTAATACATCGCCACGGACACACCGTGCAAAGTATGCACCATATGCGCGCATGGACACACACACACAAACAAACACACACACACACACACACACAGGAGGCACATGTAAAAAAACAAAAAAAACAAAAACAAATGGTAGCCATGGATTTAAAGAGAGAAATATCCTGAAGATAATATACATCAGGGCACACACACACACACACACACACACACACACTGTAGACAAACAATAAATTCAAAACACTCACAAACAGAACACACGCATACACAAACAACCTCTCATTCCCCCGGCAAGCCCGTTTGTTCCAAATAATCCCTAGTGACAAAATAAACGCCACGGTGTATGAGGTTATAGCCTTAATGGGCCATACACCATTGAGGTGACATAGTGTATTACACACCCCTAATATGACACCTATTGCGCTTTTAGCCAGGTCTCTCTGCCTTTTTTCTCTTTACGTCTGCACTCTAGCTTGTCTGTCCCGGGGCCATGGTGTTGTACACTGGAACTGACAGATTGGGAGTTTACAGAGTGCCTTTACGGTGTGAGTTAACCCCGTCCTGAGAGGCCCACAGAGGCTGGCCATGAGAGGAGGGAGGAAGAATCATAGTCAGGCAGGGCAAAAATGCCACCATGCTTTTCTCTCCCTAACCTCCCCACCTGTCTGTCTATGTCTTATTTTTCTACCTGTGGCAGAATTTCCTGCAATACTACAGCTTCGACTGTCTGGCCTTAAAGGTCAGATGGTGGTGTACTGTCACAAGACAACTGTATGGCACATGTATGGGAATGGAGAAGAAAAAATAACCAAAACATTACACTGATTAAAATCCCCTAACTTCCCTTTCTAGCATGAGTAGAACTGCTTTTATTTTCTTATGTCAGAGAACTCACATTTTACCTGTTTTCTCCTTGGAAACAAGTAAGTAAATACATTTATATAAATTGTATATATAATATACAATACCTATATCAGTATTCTTCTGTACTACTAATAATACAAATAGATATACAAGAAAAAATCAGTACCCATATGTACTATTATCTGTAAAAACAACTTCATGCTTCCTGATTCTAAAAAATGTTTTCTTATGTGTAAACCTCTGCAAAAAATCAAAGTTGCACAATTCCTCTCCAATACAGGCTACTATGTAATATCTATATGACTAATTCCTGGCTATCTTACATTAAGTAGTATATTTGTCACACAGTAAATATGTTAAAGGCTGTAATGTTGTCTTAATTTTTTGTGCTTAGACTGTTTAAGGAGCTGCAAAGAACGACATATTACCACCGAGATTAGGACAAGAGAATGAAAATGTTTTGGGAGTAAAGCATGAAAACCAGAATAGACCTGTGAAACTTAATGGATTTGTATTGCAGATTTTTATAAATTACCAAAAGAACAATTTAATACAATTTAGAAAATCAACAAAATCTTCACTCTGTAATTCTACGCATGCTCTTAACCCTCAACTCTTTCGTGTGTGCATTTTTTTCTTCCAGAGATTTGATGTCAGGCTGTCAGTTAAAAGCAGCCTTACCTTTCTTATCAGCATCACAGCTTTACCCGTGAAAACTGCAGTCATTTAAAAAAAAAAATAGATGGAGCAGGAGGGTGGGAGTGAATGAGAGAAAGGGAAAAAAAGAAGAGAGGGAGGAGGGAGAGGGAGAGAAAAAGAAGGAAGTGCCTTCAGGGGAAGTTATTAAAGAAGGTGCAAGCTGGCTGGCTTGGCAGCAGTTCAAAGGGGGTGGATCCCCTTGCCTCCCTGCACCCAAATGGCAGTTGCTGGCACCACCACTAAACACACAATGCCTTGTGGCAAAACTGTGTCTTTCATTGACAGATGAGTGGGGAAAGGCAAGGAAAGGAAGGAGGGAGGAGGGAACACAAAATGCTGCTATTCGCTCTCTTTTTTGAGGTGGAAAAAAAAAAAAGACTTAACCTGAAAGAGGTGTTACCCCCCTAACCAGTAGTGAAAGGCAGAGCTCCGCTCACACACACACGCACACATACACACACACAAAGAAAACGTGGCTGTAGCCATCGGTGAAAGCAAGAGTGTGGGAAGGTGTGAAAAATTATGAGGGAACAGTCGGTTTTGTCACATTATAGCTGTCTACGCTTACAAAGAATCAAAAATACTTATAATGATAATAAAGCAAAGGCAGCGGCTGAAAGTCTACACAAGTTTCATCTTTACGCTGATTTACTTTAGCTTGGTTGTGTTAACCTGCACTTTCGGAGAGATATACTAAAATGCTAAATTAAAACGGAACATCCAATTTGCTGAGCACATGTAAAAAACATACATTCATATGTTTTTTTTTGTTTTTTTTTTCTCCCCTGTTTCTTCAAGCAGGTTTGACTCCATACTTCTTTGCAGGCACAAGGTTAAAAGATTTTATTGGATACAGGCTCTTGAGCTTCAGTCAATACTGCGGGTCAATAGTTCTTATTAATAAATGGACTTCAAAGGATTTATTTAATTCACCTGAATGTAAAACATGCAGTTGAAGCATGATGTTAAGTCAGGCAATGCTATCAGTATATGAGCATACTGTACGTAAGCGACACGCCGCGTTGGTTCTTGCCACTTGAGAGATGTAAGATGCAGTAGTGCACCTTTCAGAGGATGAGAGCTGATCATCCACTTTATGTGTCAGATTACAGAAAGCCAAAGAGGTATATTCGCTAAGTAACCATGAATTCACAGACACACACACAGAACGACACGCCCGCATGCATCCATAGCTTCACCATCTCTCTCACATGACCACACGCTCTCTCACTCACACACACATACATACATACATACATACATACATACATATACACACACACATACACACACACACACACACACACACACACACACACACACACACACACACACACCGTCAGGCCAGCTTATAGTTAGATTTATGCATACATATATAATCAACAGCCTATATGGTAGCCCTGACCCTGCAGATCTAGAGCAAGGCCAGAGAGATGCATCTGAAAAGTCTAAACTCTAAAGGCATTAATAAAAACCTGTCCCATCAACCACTGTAAGAGCCCAGGCTAAGTGCAAGATGGTCGGATGGTTGGGCGGATGGAGAGATGGAGAGATGGATGAAAGAGGGTGTAGAGAAGGATTCCTATAACATATAATATAAGAAACAATTGTTTATTTTTCTAGCAATTAGTAATTAAAATTTGGGCTAGGTTTCATGTATGCAACTGTCATTGAGGGTACTTAAAATTATTATAAACTACACAAACTTACAACTTAACAACTGAAACCTAAATATTCATAAAACTAGGATGACAAAAATAAATATAAACCTTTAGTTTCATGCAAAAATATTTGACAGGAATCAAATTTTATACAGTGCTGAGGCGTCATTCTGCAAATGCTCTTACAAATACTTTTTTGCAGGTCATGATCAATACTTACAACAGAGCAGAAAGATTTATAAAAAAAACAACTAATGTCTCTTCCGACTAAGTTACATAAGTCCAACCCTGTCTGCAGATTTTTATGTTCATCAGGATGGAGTCGCCAATATCTATTTCAGAAGGTGCTCATCACAAACACAAAGCGTTATTCCAGTGGCCTCCTCTAATGGAGCTTTGCTGACATGTATGACAGTGGTTTTCCAGATGCTCCTGCATTAGTCCCACTGCTGCTGCTCATAAGGCAGAATTGTGTGTTTGTCTTTTTCTCACTAGAAACAGACACAAAGCTAAGCAATCAACCAGTTACTACACACTGGAACAATTGTAAAGGAATAGTTCAGATTTTCTTGTTTCTCACGTTATATACAAGCGGAGCTTCAGAGTCATCCATCTTTTCATCTGGAAATCTGTCAGTTTTGAATTTGAAAAGGTCATTAGAGTTTGAATATTCAATTTTTCCCACATTCAAATGTAAGTTCAAATTGGAATTAAAAGTGACAGAACTGGATCACAACATGCATCTTATATGTGGGAGATTACACCTCAGTCATCATTGAAATACAACACTTTCCTCTTCCTTTAGCAGGATGATCCAGATACGTATGCTGTATGCCTGCTTTCACTGTTTATTCTCTTTCCTTGTGGGTTATATGTCACATACTGACAGTGGTTGTGTGTTTTCTGGTAAGTGAAAAGACAAATACTCCAGTGGAGTCGACAATAAAATCAGTTTATAATGCAACACATCACAGTGCTACACCATCTGCTGTCCCGATGGAAATTCGGTTTTAAGGTAACACAGCAAACACTGTAGATGTCATGCAGAAAAACATACATGACAGTGGGCAACATGCAACTGATTCCTCACCAGATAATGGTATCCACACTTTTCTTATTTCTGGACATCTTAGTCCTAATTTGGGAAACTGAACTAGGCCACACAATGGCACACGGACTGTGCCCTCTGAGTGTTGAGGGTGTCTGCATTTCCTCTCCCTGTCTGTGTGAAACAGAGACAGTTGTCAAGCCATGGCCAACTCAGTCACGCTGCCACTGAGCTCCTAACAATGACCTGAATGTAATGACAGATGACACACAGGGTGTGTGGATGCAGCACAGGACAGCACCCAAACTCCATCTGTTACTCTGCCATATTAGAGGAAGATGGACTTTTTTTTTTTTTTTTTTTTTTTTTTTTAAGAAAAAAAAGGAAACAAGAAACACACCACAGTGTCTGAATCTTCGGGGGCACGTACAGCACATTCCTTTTAAATTAAAACCTATTTTTCAAATGATGGAGATTTTAATGTTATAAACTCAATGGCAGATTGCATGCTCCTGTAGGATGAAAAATATCAGTTCTCTTTTGAATCTCTTGGTTCTAAAACCGACACAGACCAATTACATACAAGGCTGTGATTGATGGATTTGTTGGAAAGCTCTGCAACTGTTAATCGATTAATTAAATTAATGAGTTGATCGATTAATTCATTTTTTAAGCAAAAATTCACTGGCGCAACTTCTCCAGTGTGAATATTTGCCAGCTTTCTTAGTTTTCTATAACAGCATATCAAATACCATTGGCTTATGTGATGTAGTTTGAAGAATTTGAAGATGTAACCTTGGATTCTGGGAAACTCGTGAGTATAATACAGACTAAAATATGTATTGATTAATCAAGAAAATAATCTACAGACTAATCAATAATAAAAAAAATCAACATTAGTTGCTACCTGAGGGTGATATACCGGTATTGACGATAACCGTGATATTTAAAGAATGACATATTGATAAAATGTTAATAATAAATATATGATTATATTGTAATGACAGATGTTAGGCCTTGTGGAACTTTTGTTTATCAGATCATCTGGTTGCCTTTTCACTATCCTTTAAGTGTGACTTTTTTTTGTACGCTTTTATACAGATTTTTTTTATAGATATCAAGATAATATCATAAGTGTGAATTATTTTAGTCCTGATAATCGTGTGGTGAAAATATGACATCATGACTGTCCTATTGCTGTCCTAACACGCACGCTATGGCTGTGTGCCCTACTTTCTTAATTTTCTCCTTATATTTGACTTTTCACGGAGAGCTTCCATGAAGAGATTGAATAGACAAAAGAATATGCGCGTGCTCATGTGTAAGTGTGAGTGGTGAGTGGACATACTTGCATACTTTCTGTAGGTCCCACCCTAAAATAACGTCGTGAGTGAGGGATTTTAGCCAAATCGGCCAAGATGCGAAGCTTTTCACAGCTGCCGTTGCAGGCGGGTGGGAGCGCATGGGGGGGGCCAGTGGCTGTTTTAAATGTATTTTCCACAACACTTTCTCAATTAAAGGCCCTTTTTACACATAGCACTCTGCTAATAACATAATGGCCAGTAGAATGTCATTGAGTGGTGTAATGTACCTAAATCCTTCACCAGCATTTTTAATGCTTTCATAATTGGAGCCCACTTTGGAATATAGTGGCACATGGGAGGCAGCGGTGGAAAGGCAAAGAGAAATGATTTGTAAAGATGTCCGGGCTGGAAATAATAACTAGGCTTGGTGCTAATGCAGGGCTCTTTGCAAAAGGGGAGAAAAAAACATGTTGCTAATTGAGTTTGCCTGAAAAAAGACATTTAAAACTCATCATTTCATTTTACAGTCCTTTTGGTGGCACATTGTGTTTAGAAAGGGGAAGGGGAACACTAGTGGTGTTTCACATCCATTTGGAGGTTAATGGTCAAGTTTCAGGCTTTTAACTGTTGTAAAAACTACACTGAAAGGATTTACTTTAATTAATTGCAAAGTGTGATTTTTTTTCCCCAATAGTTGTGAACTCTTGCCATTTAAAACTTACCTACAGGAAACGCTCCGTTTATGCAAGATAAATACCAGTTTTAGTCTTTTTTGCTTGCAATCAGAGTAATATGATAATTTTGCCAAAACATTTTGCCTGTTTTTAAAGATATTTTTAAATAATCAACACATGATCCACGACTAAATTACATGAAATCTACCTAAATTCAGTTCTGCTTGGACTTCTGCAACACAAACCCTTTCTTTGTTTCCTCAAAGAAAAAAAAAAGCATCCATCCTGAGACTATACATTGCCCTCCACCACAATGACCCCTAGCCCTGTCTAAACACAGGCCTTAATGACTCATGGTTGGTGGGCACACTCTTTGGTTATAAGGCTCCGCAGGCTGTGGCCAGGGCAGGGAGAGGACACTAGGCTCCAGGATTGAGTGGACTCCACACAGACATTAGTACCCTTGCTTCTGGGTTGTATTGCATCAATGTCAATGGGTAAAAACATGTCCTCCATCTTCAAAACCACACCCTGAGGACTGAGAAAAGCACCTGCAGACCCTTTATCTATCAAAAGATAATGGCCAAAGTCAAATCAGTCTTTCTCTGAAAGCACTCAGCTGTTGCACTGCAGCAGGATGTGGCAAGTCGTACAAATTAGCCGAGGCCCCGTTATTCTCAGATAAGCTATTGTCCTGAAACAGCACTTCATCCTTTTTAGAATCCACTGCTTTTTCCGCTAAAAAAAATGGGAGGTCTCCTACAAAAATATATCCCCTCTATAAAATGAAATGAGGAAAAGGGAGCTGGGGGTGAGGGAGCAGGGAAATCATTTACTGGAGCATGATGAAGTGTCTGTTTCTCCTGGCAACAAACAACTTAACAGGTGCCTTAAGAGAAGGAGTTGTCCTATAATCGTAAAAGCTTTTTTGATCATTTAACCTGCACATCCAATCAATCAGCAGGGGAAGCAGACACACAAGCACAGCACACAGTACACAAGCAAGTATATTACACAAAAGGTTAATAGCTCAGAGAGAAACTGGGGAAGGTCAAGAAATAAGTGGAGAAGATGTATAGTAGGTACAGCGGCAGCAAAGATTCACAGTGACCAGGGCTCCTACCCTTTTCTGGTGCGTCAGTGAGAGTAATTGTATTATAAAGATGCAAATTATCAAACAACCTATTGTATGTGTGCCATATACAGAATAAAAACACTGACATCTTTTTACAATGACTTGATTTTGTTTAGCTGCTGAGCCCTTCTCCTCCCCCTCCTCCTGCTCTCTCCTCCATTTGGTTTTAAATCAAGGTTTCTATGGGTGATTTATGCTTACCCAAAGCAGCAGAGTGACACTATCATTAAATACACATATAGGAGGATGAGGAGGAGGAGGAGGAGGAGGAGGAGGAGGAGGAGGAGGAGTTGAAGGAGTCTTGACAGATGAGCCTGATGGCACTGAGAATGGCACAGAACCTCACCAGCTGGTAGTGGACCTGGCGCCAACTGCCCATCTAGGCTGGCAGCTTGCTCTAACATGCCAGTCGAGACCTGTGAGGGCTCAGCTCACGACCAGTATAACGCCAGAGGGGATCAGACGCCAAACCTTCACAGTCGGCTCTCAGATGGAGCAACTGAGGCATTTAATCTAAGGAGAACGAACTAAAAGTCATTCGGGGTGTAACTGAAAATGATAGGAATGGACACTTTAACTATAAATTAATATAAATGACGAGAGAAGCAATTTGGCCCATGTTAACGATGAAAATGAATAAAAAAGGGATTACCCTGTAAAACCAGAATATGTTACAAATGTGGTAAATATTAAGATTTTCAGTTAATCATCTGAAAATCCCTATAGCCATTCCCAGCCTTTCCCTACTGCTGTAGTCAAATTAAATAAAAGCACATCTTAATTCATCAACAACGAGAAAAATATTCTACTTTGTGTGACTTCCGCACTTTTCTGAAGAGAACTGAAAGTCTCACAGAATATCTCAGAGTCCTTTACTCTCCCGTCTCGACATTAAACATTTAACAATTTCTGAGAGAAATCCCTGTCTAGAGAAAATTCCACACAACTTCTAAAATCACAGAGTGACTGTTGCATCACGGTGTGTCAAAACATCAGGGGGAGCTGACAGATATGGACTAAATTACACGTCTGCCTGGCGGAAGTCCCAGACTGTAGGAAAGCAGCATTTGCGATGCTGTGGTTTCATGAAGTTAGTGCGGTGAGTGGTATCAATCAGTTAATTTAATGTATACAACTCATTTCATACACAGAAACACACAAACACATTTCCTCGTGCATTGGAGAGACTTTTGGAGCACACGTGCCCAAGATATACATTTAATAAATTCATCATTTGAGGTTTTAATGGCCAACCTAAATAACACAATATTATTTTCAATTATCTGAAAATACATTTGGCAGAGTGCTGGTATCCCCCCCCCCTTTCATTTGCTGTGTGTAAAAGTATGTACAATATGTCTGCATTGACAAATGTAATAATTACATAAGATTATGGTGGGTTTAAAAGTAGATGATCCAAGCAACAGTTTCAATTAAGGGAGAAAGTAACATAATCAGATTAAAGGTTAAGGTTAACCAGCCGAGAACAATTAGGATTAGTTAAATGTCTAGGCTGAAATGCACTAGTAAGATGTAATTAAAGAAGATTTAATGACTTAAGATATTTTGTAAGACTCACTACAAGACATGTGTAGACTGACATCCTGCAAACAAATGGTCTCACGCTGACACATGCTGGCAGAGACTCCAACTGAACTCAAGCTACACATGGAAAAAGACAGACAGATCAAGAATATCAAGGGAGGATGGAGAACAGCAGAGAAAAACAGAGACACAGCAAAAGAGAATGGGAGATCCAGAGACTTGTCAGTCATGGCAATGAACACTGACAAGCCAACTCTGTGGATAATGTTTCTGTCACTGAGCGCTCTAATCACAGTGTTCTTAGTCAAAACCAATCCCCTCGCATCTGTACACTCGCAAAGTGCTGGGATGTTTATAGAAAACAGCTGAAAGAATCGTACAAAGAGAGGGTGTCAAGGCAGGCAGGCCCACTCACATCTCTACCATTGTCACCCGCTGTGAGTAGCACACGGAGTCGAAAATGCAGGGGAAAAGACACAGAGGGAAGAGGTAGAGAGTGTACACCAAAAGGAGAGAAAGAAAGAAAGAGAAAGATGGCAGTTTTAAACACACCCGAGCAGGTAGTGCCTGTCAGAACACATTGCCATCCTCTAATTGGGTCATTTTTGATACCCCCTACCACACGGTGCCAGCGTATTGATGGGGAGGTGTCAGGATGCCAAGAGCCTGCGAGGCCTCACTGGCACCGAATCAAAGCAGGCACAAACGCTGCCCGCAGACAATCTGGCAAGCCCAAGCACACACAGGCGCAAGAACATCCAAAAACATGGCCCCACAGCTCCCGCCTGTACCACCGGGGCGTAATTGGTACATGGGCATTCCGGAGCATTTTCAAAGGAGGGAACTTAATCCACATGTGTACTATGAAATTGGCTATTTTGTACCCACCCCCCCC
>NW_019525099.1:250313-277476 GCF_002814215.2 Seriola lalandi dorsalis | reverse complement strand
GCTTGCTCTCTTTCTCACCCTCCCCCAGTTTGCAACCCTTCCACCGATTTAGCACTCGGTCTTGTTTCTCTCACATCCTCTCCGTCAACTATCAACTGCCACTCTGTCTTTCTCTCTGAAATCGCCCCAGGTTTGACCACAACATCTTAGGCTGTGAGGGCGGACAAGGATGCCTAATCTTCACTCGGTGCTCAGCTTGACAAGATTTCACTCGTTTTGAGTTTGTTTGTGGAAGTGTTGGTGCGTTTGTCTTCACTGTAAGTATGCAGATCTGGAGAGCCTAAAACAAATTAAATTTGTTCGTCATGTGCTCGCGCATAAAGCTGTGGAGTTGGGTTTAAGGGTGTGGGTTGTGGATTGATGCTTACAGTAGGATGTGGGTGAGCCAAAGCGAGCACATCCTACTCCTCTACTTAGACTCACAATCTAGATATCTGAATGCTCCCAAACAGTAACATCCTCTCATGTGTTTGTGTTCCGTACATTCCTACGTTGAAGAACACTGTCGCATCTCCTCTTCCTTTGTGTGCTGGAGTGTGCCTTCCAGCCAGCCTGGCACTGACTGGCACATGGAGTAAACCAACTCCAGCTGCTTTCTGACCGAGGGGAACTTGTTTAATTAACCACGCACTGGTTCCAATGAAAGGGTTGGTTTTGCCCCCAGCTGTTGACCAGTCTGTGGCACCCCGGGGCCCTGATGGAGACTGGCATATCAACCCCTGGTCCGGTCCGATCCACGTTTCCCAGACAAAGATGGACCCTGCCTGTCATGCCAGGATGTATCACGCCTGAGCCCTCCTTCATAAATTAAACATGAGATCCGGAGGAGTTCTTTTAAAAAAGGAAAAAGACCCAGAGGATGTTTCTCTGCTCAGATTCACCCACGCTGTTTTTCTTTCCTTTTTTTTTTTCTATGACTCGGACTCACTCAGACATAGAGAAAAGGAAGAATAGGGAGAAGATATAAACAGGTGCAGAGGTGAATTAGAAAACAGTGCCCTCAAAGACTTTCTCAAGTGTGTGGGTAATCCATGGTGGCCTGAAAGAGCACTTCAAAGAGTCTTCTGATGGCTGTCCGGACCTTTCCACGTGCTTTTGGGGACACACTCATATGTACAAAATGAACTCAGTTTTTAAGCATTATTCATCCTGTGTGTTAAGACTATAGCTTCAGTGCAGGTAGAATAGTAAACAAAGTTTCACCTTGTAAACTAGGTGAGTTTATTTAACTCATGTATGTTACTACTAAAATTGTATTACGTTCCTTTTATTATTGGCATTGACTTTTATTTTCGGCTTATTTGGTATTGCATTAAAATTGAACTTGAAAGGTTTAAAATTGCAGTCAAACACTCGAGGTGGAAATTTATTTCCAGTTGAGGAGCATTTCATTCGCTCCTTTGCCCAAAATCTATCATATTTAAACACAGAGCACTGCAAGGTTGTACATGCTGAATTTGACCCCTGGGGGTAAATACATGCAGACGCATGTAAACACCACATCACAACAACATCGTCTCATCATCTTACCCATACTATAACCCAGCCCCCACCTTCCACACTTACTGCAGCCATGAATCACAAGACCGGTCGCCACCGAAGCCATCAGGTACTGGGGTTTATGTTTCAGTTTGTCTTTGTTTATCCTCTGTGTGTTTTAGAATCAAGGTCTGGTTGAATAAATAACCGAAGACGATGGACAGAAGGAACAAATTTTACTCACTCGGTCTGAAAAGAGTGAGGTGTGCACTGGCAATTTCCCCGGTCAACTCACTAAAAGGAATTTGCTTAAAATGAGCTCAATCTTAAAAAGGTATTGATGTTATTTAGACAGGACTTTGGATAGAATGCTATGTTCAGTTATAGATTCACATATTTTTAATGAAATTCCTCATTGTTTCCACTTCGTTCTGCGACTTCTTTAAGTGCAGAATCTCAACGGTGTTAATTGTTCTGTCAGTGGATTTCCACTCTGTTCCCACTTTCGTCCTAAATAAATCAGGCTTTACAAGAGAAGTCGAACGCCCAAGTGACATTCTGAAAGCTAATGTCAGCACCCAGCTGTAGTGGAAGTCACTCTAAATCTAGTGAGAGCTGGAGTGCCACCAAGAGAGCTCATTTTACCAGCATCTGGATGACAGGTCGTACCATCACCAAGCACAATTGTCACCTTTACAAGTTGTCATGCATCTTGTGTCCTTGATGCCGTGATAATGCACACTGGAAGGGTGTCATGTCATCACCTGCACCCCTGCGTTCATCATGTGTGAACGCAGTGAAGAGACATATCAGCACCCACGAGCAAATGAAACCAATGGGTATTTTTTTTTCTTTACATATATATATATACTGTAGTTTTTCTTCCATCTGCACAACTCCCACAAGAGCACTGTGATTTTTAAAGATTTTTGAATCTGCCTTTTCTGCTCTACTGCTGCTCTACTGCCCAACTCATGCAGCCTCCAACCCTCATCCCCTATCCACCTCCCCTTGTCATTTTTTTTTCTTTGCGTGTGAGTCCATGGCAGAGTCCACGGGAGCCCCATTTGCCGTGACATATGGCGAACAAGGCAGGCTCTGCGAGCGAGTGGCCCTGTCTGGAGCTGTGACTTAGTGTCGTCCCTCAGTGCCTCTGGCAGCACAGGGACAGAGGGATGAAGGGGATGGAGGAAGAGGGAGAGAGGAGGTACAGAGACAGAAGAAGGGTGGGAGCTGGGGCGGGGGGGGGGGATTCATGCCGGAGTTTTCGCCCTGGAGACACACTGGCAGTCCTAAGATTAGAGGGGTAATCAATCTCAGCGTGGAGCCGGCCAATCCCACCGCCCCACGGCCTGGCAACCTGGCCTCCTCAGGTGGGGGCAGGGCTGCGGGGGGGGAGCAAAGGAACACTGACAGGAGGGATGGAGAGGAGAGAGGGAGAGATGAGGGGAAAGAATATGCTTTATTAAGAGTCATTTGTCCTTTAACAAGCCTTGGTGCTGGACAGGTGATGAAGCATAGCACCACAAACACATATGATTACTGTCATTGTTGTTTACAGGCTTAGCTGCCTCTGTCACCTCACTAGGGAAACCTTGTTGTGGGTGCTCCTTACACACACATGGCCTGAGCTGTGCAGCACAAGTCTTGGTCATAGTTAAGGATGTGCTGATCCAGTAGTCAGTATCTGTATCAGTCCAATACAGCAAAAAAAAAAAAAACACTGGATCAGTTATCAGAAAAAATAAGGGTCAAACTAACAAAGAAACTTTTGAAAAATATCCACTTAAACTGCACTTGAACATAATTTAAATTTCTACTTCTATTGGTACACTTTGTGCAACCACAATGAGAAGTAGCAACGTGCAATGTGTTAACAACAGTAGCCACAGCAGCTGCCTGCCGTCATTATGTCAGCTATGCTATTTCATGCTAAAGCAAGGGGGGGGGGGCAACGACAGACTGCTAAGAGTGCAATATGTGTTGCGTTTTAAGGGGAGCAATCAGTGTCGGTTGGTATTAACACCAAAGAGACTCGACAGAACACTTGCAGAAGCATCATGCAAGAGAATATGATTAGATTTTGCAAACAACAACAGCTAAAACAAAAAGTGTGCACTTTGTTTGACGTAATGAAGGACCAGGAAAGAAACTCAATTGTGGAACTTATGATGGTGTATGGCCAATCCCTTTTTCATGTTTGACCATGTAAACTAAGATGTCAAGCTTCACAACACATCGCCAAAACAGAAACATGGAAAACACGACAATGGTGAGCTGTAGGTCCAACAGTTGGAGCTCAAATTATATATTAGCTGTATAAAAAAAAAAAAAAAACTAAAGAAAGAAAAAGATGACAGTGTTGTAAAAGTTCAAATAAAGTGTGAGTTAACAATTTAAGAAAGAAAATTCACGATGGAAGAACGTTACACAGCACTGACCAATCAAGTAAGCGAGAGCTTTGGACAGAATACGCCTACAGTCATCTTGAGCCATCACAGTTAGTTAGGTCAGGTGTGCTAATTTACAGATCAGTTACCCATTACTGTCAGAAAAAGACATGTTTTCTAATGTACAACAAACACTGGAGTGTAATTATATAATGTAATTATAGTGTTTAACGTGTGATCGAGGAGAGGAGAGGAGAGGAGAGGGGTGGCTCCTTTTCCTGCCAGTGGTTTGAGCAGAGGTCTATAGAGCATAGCTTCAGCTAATGAGCCACAGAGGACTGTGGACTAGTTTGAATTACTCACAGTCACCTTTAATAATTACCATCAATGTCTTTTAATCTAGTGAATGCATGCACATCAGTTATTATCCTCAAAATCTACTGCAAAGATGAAGCAGAGAAAGAGATGCAACATAATGCAATAAGGAGAAGACTGCTAAAGGTGTAAAAAGAGAAGAAAAATGAAAGTAAAGGACGGAAACATCCTCACGAGGCCTTTTACAGATAAATGAAATAATTAGACCCAACTCCCCAGTGGCCTTTACCATTTTATTTTATTTCTAGGGAAATAATTAGAGATGTTTTCTCTTTTGCAAAGCCTCTGTTTTTTTCATCTTTAATCTTTAATCAGTGTGGAACATTTCCCTTTGGGCAACAAGGTGCTTTATGTTAAGATGTAATACTGTGTGGTAATTCAGAGTTACTTTGCATCATGTGGATAAAAGCATCATGTATCAACCACTGTAAATGCCTTGCTGCTGTAACCCTCTTTATCAAACTAATGCATTTATATATGTGACAAAGCAGGTAGTACTGAAGTAGGGGAGCCTATTTTTAATTGGGCCAAGAGGTCTGAACTAAGTCCCATCTGTGGTGTGGTAGGGACTTAATTATAAGCAAACATGTCTACCTATCGATACACCACAAAACCGCGGCGAGGAAGAGGGTTAAGAATAATCTTGATGCCCCGCGGATCATCGCACACTGTAAACAACATGGATTTATCCAAAAACAAGACAGAAGAAACAGAACATAACAAGTTGTATGAAATCAATATGAGCCAAAGCAAGAATCAAAGCTGGAATAAGGGAAATTGGGTTAAATTGGACTTTTTGTTGTGTTTGATCAAATAAAGCGCAGCTAGAGATGAACCTCGGGAGAGAATGGCAATAAGGGTCCATATCTAGACACAGTCAATTCAAGTCTTTATGACCCTACACAGTGGACAAAGACATAGATTTGAGGCACACTCTCAGGTCCCTCTCACGAGCCCATAAAGCCATTTTGAAGTGGAGACAGGCATGAGTGCTAAGCCAAGGGATTGAGGGAGAAATTCAATGTGTTGTTCGCCTCCAGTTGTGGTCCATAACATCTAAGGCGAGGTTCATCTGTGATCCGCGCTTCCAGGCATTTGCATTAATTGAGCTCGTAATTGAATAGTTGTCTTCATTAGTTCCAGTCCCCTGCTCGCAAGTCTCAGTTACGGATTACTGGGGAAATGTTCGTCCTAACGTCTCTTTCGAAAGCTTATAGGAGAACATTACCGTCCTCCATGCGCTCATTGTTTTGTTGTTATGTCACCAGCAAGAAACAACTGCCTCTCACGGCTGACCAGTGACACAATGTAGGTTCCCATAGCAACCGTGCCTTTTCAAGACACCAAAGGAGATACACAACAGCCACGTGGAAGGGGCCTTGTTGAATGGAAACAATCGACCAAAGTCATTAATATTCTTGTGGAGGTTCAGGCTGCAACACAAAAGCTTTACCTGCAGGAAGGCTCTTCCAGCAAACGCATCACCTCAGCCAACTCAACGTTAATCTCATCAGCAAATCTCAAAAATTATTCACAAGATGTTAAGTTAATACTTTGATTTGTGAATGGAATTCAACAACAACACATTTCGCTCACACATCTTATAGAGGCATGAAAAATGACCTAAATATCTAGGAGGCATGGGCCAAGTTCTGGTAAGAATATTCCATCCTGTTTGACTGAGAGGGGAAAAACAGGTACACAAATAAACAGCATGCATAGAGACAGGCCAGACATCAGCACTGTGATGTGCTTCGGGTTGTGCAGCATGGTAGAGAAGATAAAGGGAAATTAAAGGAAAGGTCCCTGACCCTCTCCGATAGCTCTAAATGCCTTGCAATTTTCCACAGGAGACGAAAATCCTCCTCCACAAATGAAGGGCTGTGTCTGACCTCTTCCAAGAGCGCAGGAAGTTTAAGAGAGGTTGACAAAAAAAAAAAAAAAAAAAAAAAGACATACTCAAAGAGAGGCGAAATGGTAATTTGACTTGCGAACAGACATTTCTAACCCCTTTAAGGTGCATTTTAATAAATCCTCAGCAATTTGCATCTCCTGCGCTCAGCCAATTATTATGGCATGCGTCAGATTGAGGCAACATCTATAGAAAGTCTGACACTGTCAAACGGGCAAACAAAATGATGCCTAAAAAGGTGGCGTCACAGCAAGCAGGCCCAGCTCTCACGCAAAGACTTAAGGACAGTTGTTCCCCTCATTAGAGCATCATTTGGCAATAATTATCTTTAAGTGCTCTCAAACAACTTGGAGAGGTGAAACAAACTGTGCAGAGCTCCAAGAAAAATGATGACAGGCAACTAGAAAGAGCTACAAAAGTGGCCGTCACTGACTGTCAGAGCTAATCAACGTCGCCACGGCGCTGAATGACATACTAAACAAATTTAATCAAATGAAATTTAGGTGCAATTTGGGTGGGAGTGGGGCTGGTGATCAAGCCACACTTGAAATATCTTCCACAGTCTGCCACAGACACCTCACATATGTCTACCTTGGAGCACAGACACCTTTCTCCTCTCACCAAAAATGGATTCACCCATTTCCTGGTACCTAACAGCTTCACAAATAGGAAGTGACTGAGCCACCCTGGAACAAACAACGCCCGAAAGCATCAAAAATTGATCTTATATGAATATTCAACAAGGGAGCACAAGAAACTGAATTCCTCATTTTCACCTTCCTTTCCACCATTGCAGCTTTTTTCTCCAACTGCATAATTAATGTGTGAACAGCAAAGTGTGAATTTGTTTGTGTTGCAAAATAAAGAATGGTGGGAATTTATAAAAAGACAACTCCATTCCTTTGTACTCTTTAGATGAACATTAGGGTAATCAGAGAAGGAGGAGGTGGATTTGTAAATAATTGTCACTGAAATTACAGGATATACAAATTCATACAATATATTTCTGTAACTCCCTAATTCATTCATTTGTAATTTAAGTAAAATACAAACTTGTATCTTCATTCTGTGGTTGGAAGCTGACTGATGTTTTTCTCAAAAATGTAAAGTAGCTGTGATTTTGCTCATAATTTCCCACAATTCTATATTTTATAAAAACACATTTAGATGCATCTACAGTATAGCTTTATTTTTCCCCAACTATGTCTGCTTTTTATATTAATGGGAAAAACAAAGTTTACAGTACTGTGTTTAAGCAAACTGAATGTTTACCAAATGATGCTGTTAGCTCAATGCCTGACATTACCTCCATCCCTCGTTTTGTCAGGCTCAGCACGTGTAGTGTGACGTAGGCTTAGCAAGAAGGAGCACGCGCATACACACACACACACACACACACACACACACTCACATACTGTGTCCATCCACCAACATTATCTCCTCTGCTTGTTAATGGGGACAGCTCACACAAACGCCCTCGCAGAAGTGAAAAATCTCCAGCCCCTTGCTCAGATTTGCTCCCCTGACATCAATCGTTGATCCTGTAATTTCTCCCACCTTTTGGGGTTTTTGCCCCAGTCGTTGATGTGCTTTTAAAATGCATGTGTGCCATTTGCCTCCAAGTATACAACTGGCTATACACACATAAAACAGAGGAGAAAACGGGTGGTAGTGAGGGGATTTTACAAGCTAAAGGGATTTTTTTTTTTTTTTTTTTTGCAAAGGTACACAGATACCCTGAGGAATAGATTTACTGGCCTAGAATCATCTGTCAAGATGTGATACATTCAGAAGTTTTGCAAAGATGAATCTAGACAAATTAATGCATTTGTGATTCCTTCCCATGTATGTGTGTGTGTGTGTGTGTGTGTGTGTGTGTGTGTGTGTGTGTGTGTGTGTGTGTGTGTGTGTGTGTTCTGAGGGGAGGAGGGAACTGGAGGGAGTTAGTATGCTGAAGGTAAGTCAGTGGGCCGGCAGGTAAGTAGGAGACAGAGCAGAGTAATCAGGCTGCCCACAGCCCAGTGGCACAGAAATCTCACACACATGCATACACACACACACACACACACACACAGTCCTCCAATCGTTCATTTTCCTAATGATCCACAGAGCAGCAGGAGGCAGGAAGCCATGTTGACTGGGAGACCTCTGCCTTAACCCTCACTCAGAGCAGCATTACTAATGATACTGTGTCAGTCCTACACTGTTGAGTGTCTGTGTCAGTTTGTAAACAGCTTTTTTGTTATTTGAAGCACAAGCTAAAACTTTGTAACATAAACTATTTTTAGCTCAAAGTCAAACACAGAAAATTCCCTTTTGTCCATTTGGCTTTGCTATATCTCTAAAACAAAGAGCTCCCAGTTTGTCTAACATTACATACACCCTTTGACCCTCACTCCCACCACCTCACTTCTGCTGACCACGAATTCTCTGTAAATATATCTGGGAGGGGTAAGAAAAAAAAAAAGAAAAGGGAAAAAAAAACTTTCACCCACACATTTAGGCAAATATCAGGACGGCCGCGGAGGCGAGGTGGCCCTGAGTGGCCATTAGGATGCAGCAAGCAGCGTTTCCATGCAGACACCATCTCCACATGGAAAGGTCACCTCCCTCCCTTCGCGGGTAAATACGCAGACGTATACAAATGCGGTTGCGTGCTGAAATGGCTCACCTTAAGAAGGCATTAGGCTCTCTTCCACTGAACTTTACATCCTTGTCTTCCATTATCTTAACCAATGGCATTTCAACCTCTTCCAAAGTAGTGGAATGCTCCTAAACTACACAAAGCCATTAAGTCTGCATCTTCAAAAACCAAGAGTGATTTAGCCCAACAGGAAGAAAAAAAAAAACTAAGTGGAAACAGTTAAACAGTTACTTGGTAATATGATTTTCTGATTGCCATTAGTGTATGTATTCCACTATACAAAATTTTACTTTGATAACATTATTTTGAAAACATCCATTTTAAAAAACATCAAATAAACACAAGTCCACTAAGCTGTCTGCTGTTATCATTACAAAACAGCACAGCTACAGGGAGTGACACTGATTGACCAACAGTTCATCCCACTCGACTTGAGATGTGACTCAGTGCTGTTCTGTGCGCTTTTCTCCCCTTTGAGTCCTGCGCGCTTAAGGTTCACTATAAGGCCCTTAGCACCCAACCTGCCTACTGGGCCCTGGGAGCTTTGCTGCTGTCAAGTCGCATCTAGCCAGACGACTAACCCAAACTGTCAGTGCCCCGCGTCCATTACCACCACACCTGAGCTGGGGCACGCCTTCTACTCCAGCCCTGGGCATATACCGGGCCTCAAGTCAGCGCTGACTGTTTCGCAGAGGTGCAGCAGGGTTAGGTCATACTACAGGAAGCCTGATGCGAGAGGGAGTGGAATATTTTAGAGATGGGTTTGGGTTTTCTTCCAGTTCTGATGCATTTCTGTCTCTCTCTGTCTACCACTTTTGCCAATATTAAATGGCAGTAGGTTAAACACACATATCAGGATGTTGCCAGGTGAATAAAATGAGCCTGATTCCAGTTAATTCTCTTCTTCAGCTATGCAGCATCTGTTTCTATTTGTTCTTCTTGTCCAAACCTGATGTAACGCCTGGGTTATTTTCTCAGCATCATTTGCTTTTCATACTACTACTTCTATTTCTAAGGGAATTTGTTTAACTATAAATTGTCTTATACTTTCATCCCTTGTCTGTCCCCCTCTTCCCCTTTAGTTGCCGGTCTTTCACTTTTTCCCTTTTGATTCCTCGATCTTGCCATCTCTCCCAGTCCCAGGGGATGACCATCTTACCCCTGGCACCAGATCCCAGCGGATGCACAGAAGCCCCACCAATGCTTCACTAGCAGCTCTGCGGTTAGCTTCTTGCAGAGCGCCGAGCCTTGTTCCCGTGGCGCTCTCTCCCAAAGGGAATTCCCACCAGAGACAATGGGCAGCTTACCAGGGTAAACAACAGCCTGCTCCATGCCAGGCTGCCACAAAGGCACAGACAGAGAAAAGGGAAGAAAAGTGCAAATATGGTACAATACTGCACAGCAGCAGAAAAACCAGCCACAATGCACAAAGCCAAGTCAGACGCATCCCTCTCAGTGCTGGTTACACAATCGCACTCACAATATGTAATTGTGGCTCCAGCTGCCTCTTTGATTTAGTCAAACAATTGTTTTAGCTTGCTGGAAAAAAGAACTAATTTTCAGTATCACTGATAGGAAGAAAAAAAAATTTTCATCAAGAAAATGCAATGAATTATGGTGCAGCTGGAACCCAAGTGCAGTGAAAAAAGTAAGCCTGTCTGATGTCACGATTATGTCAAAGCATTTGTGAGAGGGGCTGATATAAAAGGATGGTTTGGTCTTGAAATTCATATCCACTTACTGCCAGAGCAGGCCTGTATACCTCTCCAAGTAATGGCTGTTTACAAGATAAAAGAAGAGGAAAAATAGCCACTTTTCCATGCTCAGACATGAAATTCTCTTATGAAATTAGGCTGATAAAAGGGCCTTGTGACGTCGGCCATTTTTCCCAACGTCAAGAAAACCTTGCCTGTGAGCATTATTAATGGCATCCTTGTGGCACGTCATTTTTCTACATCTCCAACGCACTCCTAACAACAACAGCAGAGGGCTGGGCGTGCTAGTCGCTTTGTCAGAACAACAGTGGAGTCACCGTGCAGCCCTGTCAAGTTCCCAGTAGCAGGTACAACCTGGGAAGAGCCACAAAACACACTTTGCTGTGTGCATAAGAGCCAAGGGTTAATTTTTGTTGGTTCCTGGTTGCCTTCAGAGGGGGGTAGAGTGGAAAAATGAAGCAGGGTTGAAACAAATAGCAGCGTCGGGAGAGACGTGTGGCCTTCGCTTAAACAGAGCTATAAATCAGCAGACTGACATGGAGAGAGAGAGAGGAGAGGAAGAGAGAGGGAAGGGGGAATGAGAGCAAAGCCAAAAGTGAGACGACAACTGCATAACATTACCAGTGTTTAGCCCCACCAACCTACAGTATTAACTCTTCCTATGACCTGTATATAGTTGTTTTATACTGTATAATTCTTTTTTCTTTCATGTTCTTTGTAGATGTTTCACTTCATTTTTTTCCTCTCCAATGAGGTCATATGCGAGTGCAGCCCCTCATATATGTGGCCATGTTGACCCCCTAGCCTTTACCTTTATCCATTCAAACATACCTCTGGCGTTGTGTTTGAGGTGCTCATGGGACACGCTTTACAGAAAAGAGAAGCAGAACAAAAACTCATTGCTCATGTTTAAACCACAGCACACACCTCACATATAGTACATGTTCATCGATATATTTTCAGGCAACACAATGGCCGAAAACATCCATTGGTGTGTGCATGACTGCTTACACAAGTGTGTCCGCGTTCATACAGTTGTTGTGCTGTGTGCTCACCTGGCAGTGGCATTCCAGCATCTGCCTCAACACAGGCGAGGATTAACAAGCCTCTTTGGAGTTGCTAAGCGGAAGGGGGTGAACATGCATGTGGATTACATATATCGAGCATCATCTTGCAGTGATGCTTTTAATGAAGTCCTGTGTGTGTTTAAACCTGCATGTGTGAAAAGGCCCGCACCCCGTAAGGCTCCGGCGTGCCAGGCTATAAGGCTCGCCAAATCACTAATATATTCTGGGTCTGTCCGTAAGCCCAGGTAGAGGCAGAATCTGGGAGATATCTTATGTACGGCTGTGCATGTTCCAGCTGCGACCCACCCTGTGTCACTCATTTTGTCCTGACTTGTGAGGGATTACCACAGTGTGGGCTTGTGCTGAGGTGGCGAAATAGAAAGGGATAAGAGGAGGAGAGGAAGCTATACCGGGCTGAGCGAGTCCGTGTTTTACATACAGGCCGAGTCTCCAGAAAACCTGTAGCATTTTGAATGGATGGTGCTGAGGGAGACATTAATGTATATCATCTATTGCTATTAGAGTGTACAGAAAGGAGTGAATGGAAAGATACAGTGTGGGTTTTTATAGAAGGAACAGAGCAGATCTGGTTTAGGTAAAGCTGGATAAAATCAAATCGGATAGTCACAGGTATTCCAAATTCATGCTTTGAAAGTCAGCCTAATATTACATTTTCTACAACACAGTAACAGGAAAAAAGGAGATTTGGTGTGTTTGTGTGATACAGCAGAGCATGCAATTGCCTCCTGGATTTCCACAGTTTAGGCGCAAAGTATGTGCAAATTATTTCATTCACCTGACACCAAAGAACAGCGGTCGGCTGGCACTTTGAGAGAAAATTAAATTAAGCGCCCAGAAAATGTTAGAGGAAAACTTGGAGGATATAGAATGGATTTTTGGCTTTAAATCTGATGGAGCTTGATACTAATGCGGTATAAATCCTCGCCTTTCATTATAGTATTATATGAAATGCATTGGAATGGAGCGACGGATCCTATTTGACATTCCGTTACCAGAGCAGTTGTGCACAGCTTCACACTTAAGCCCTTTAAAGCTAATACATAAATGTAACATTACATATAGCTGCAGCGCTCAACAGCAGTTTTTTTTTTTTTTTTTCGACTGAATCAGCAAACACATGAGATGATTCTCCCAAATGGTTTAATTACTCAAACAGATTGAGGAGCGTAATGATGTTTTGCCTCTCCAATGGCAACAATGCTGCTAATCGGCTCAGCTATTATTCTGACAATGAAAATGAATCATAAGATGCTTGTTCCTTTTTTACAATATGTTAATGTCGCACACTGTAATCGACTGGGCTCACGGAACGATTTGGAGGCGAACACTGTGCAGTGAATGTGTTCACAGAATTTTCATATGTTACATCAAGATCAAAGGGAGGATGCCACAATTTGCCTTTTTTTATCATTTGTAGAACTTCTGTTTTTAGATGGGAGCTGGGTGAGGATTCTCTTTGTCTTTCTTACTTATAACAGACTCCTCCAAACACACACATACATCCATAAACTCATCTACATAGTCTAAATTATGAAGACTAAAGAAATGAAAATATTGATTACAAGACCCCTCTTCAGAAGGGAGAGTTTTCTGGCCGGCTTTCAACAATCAAATAAGGAGTCAGTCCAAGACAAAGAAAGAAGGGTTTCTCCAAATGTATCTGGAGAGGAGCTGATTTTACTTATTTTTATCACCGATGGATCCCAGTCCACAGTGGGCCACTGAGGACGGGCTGGGCCTGCAGTGCAGTTGGTGGGTCCAAGATGGGGTCCATTTTGTCCAGTGTCATTTGGTATGAGGGGACATCGCAGATGCATTGTGCCCTATGGCTGTGGTTGTGGCGGCAGCACGTTTGGGCTCCATTGTGCTGCGATTATGTAGGACGAGCACGCCGCCTGCTAATCCGCCTGTGGGAGGGTGCATGCCTGTGAATTATTGCACTTTGGGAGAGAAAAAAAGAAGGAAGAGAGAGAGAGCGAGAGAGAGAGAGTGAGGGAGGGAGAGAGAGAGAGAGTGATATGAGGAGCACAGGAAGAAGAAGAAGAAGAAGAAGAAGAAGAGGAGGATGAGGAGGAGGAGGAGGAGCGAGAGACACAGAGAGAGAAGCCCCGTTGGCTGTGATTATGAAATGGTCTGTCACAGATTAAGGCTACAGGGATGCAGGCAGAGATGAGCCAGAGCCTCCCACAGACACACTGGCTAGTCAGGCTGCTTCATTGAGCTTACCTGAGGTTATACACGCCTCGCATCCATCGATGGATGTACAGCACACACACACACACACACACACACACACTGCGAGGGAAAAGAGGGAGGAGGGGAAGGCAAGAGAAAATGAGAGGGAGGGAGAGATTGAGAACGAGAGGAGAAAGCGTGAAAACAAACATGCTCCAAATAGGCTTGCAATTGAGACAGAAGGCAAGAAAGAGGAAGAGAGGGAGAGAGAACTGTGCCCAAGGAAAAACACAAGAAAATAAAAGGGAAAAGGAAGAGAGGGAGTTTGAGAAGGCTGGCAGCCACAAAAGGCAGTGACTAAAATAAGACCTGTGTGGCTATTGTCTGTTTCCAGGAGGGCTTTGGTGATAAAAAGCCCACGCTATTTGTCTTTCTCTTGCCTTGCCCTCCTCGAGAGCATAGATACCTGGAGATGTTTTTTCAACCAGAGATAGAGGAGAGAGTATGTCAGGAGAGGACAGATGTGTTCACAAAGTGGAGGATAGGAAGTCTTCTGCAGGTTTGTATAATTATACTGGGACTCTTTATCCTAAGTATCTATTATTTTCACGCCTGGCAGCTTGAGAGGTGCGCAGCGTTGTGAGAAGGGTCAGAAATACTCAACTCTTCACCGACTGATTGACAGCTACAGGCTGCACAGTTCTGTCCAATCACACGCTCCACTGTCAGGTTGATTCTTCCCCCGGCTTCAAGTGGGAAAGAAAAGCCGTTGCCAGAGTTTGTTACAGCAGAAACATCCACATTTGATTGGCAGACCGGCCTTCTTTCAGGACAGACAGAGCCAATCAGCTTAATTAGCCCAATGGTATTTCCAGGTTTTGTATCTACAAGGCTGAGATTTGTGAGTAAGGATTTAAGTTTCAGCCTTTTGTTTGAGGATTCACTGGGGCTTGCAAGTCTCTTTCACTGCAAGTCAGACAGAAAGTAAATATGCAGCAGACAAGCGTTGGAGTTTCATACAGGTGTAGAAAGGTGTGGTGGTAAGTCATCTTCTTCTGTGTGCTTGAGAGAATCAAAATGAGTCATATGTGTGTCTAGAAGGAAACTTAAGTCAGAGCAATAATGTTGCCCTGAATAAATAATGTGTGTAGTATAATACTTAAGGTGTCAGTATGGTTCAAAAGAAGCACCCTGTCAGATCATCGAACAGCATCCGAAACCCTTTTCCACCCTTATCTGTCAGACATCGGATACGGTGGGGCTGCGTCCAAGTTTTTGGAACTTTACTATAGTCCAACATGCATAACCACTGGCCAGATGTGCAGAGGTCAGACACTATACAGGTTTTGAACTTCTATCTCAAGCTCTTCTTTTCTTTTCTTTTTTTTTTAATTCTGCACATAACTGCTCTAACTAACTTCTGTGAGTGCAACACCATGAATTAGTGTCCATTAGTGTGCACCGTTAACCCCGTTACCTCTCGTGGCACAGTTGTGTTTCCATTCTGCTGTGGAAAAGTTGGTGCATCAATGAAACAAAATGTGGCAAATTGCAATGAAAACAGATTTAGCGAATAAATCATGACAACGCCTCAAGAAGCTTCAGCTCCAGTGGAGCAATAAGAGTGAAAACATCAAATCTGTGTGGGGCGAGGAGACTGCAGCGTTCCTCAAATTAATACATGAACCAAACATTAATGCCATATTTCCATCGTGTTCTCTACAAGGGTTTCGACCATTTGAGGTTTGACTGCCGCTCTTTTAATTACGTCATCTCATTGCATCTTCTTCTTCTGAAGTGGTTTAATGGCACCGGACTGGAGGATTAGCACCATCAGCCGTCAAGTTCAATGTTTTCAACTCCTAATAGTCGTCAACAGTAGTGGTTGGAAATGCACATTCATTTGCATTATCTCTTTGTACGACAGGCTTTTTGCCCCGCCTACGTGGACATTCAGAACAGCTATGAACATTTTAGATGCCTTAGGGGCCTTTAGATGAGACTTTGTACAAACTATAGTTCATGTCAACCATAGCCCAGCCCTAACACAAGTGAACTTACAAATTTGTCCTCCCTTTGCCTACCTATGTTTACATATAATGTATGCATTGAGTGCTGCGGTTATAAAAGCAACCATCAAATGAAAGATGTTGTATCCTAACAATAGAGTCTGCATGATTGTTAATCCCTCAAATGTCAATTTAATAAAATTTTATAAAACATAAATATGTATATGACCATGTTAACTTGGAAAATAAATAACCGCTTTCTGTTACATTTCTATGATAACATCATATGGAGATGTAGGAGAAGTAAATGACATCAATTAGCATATTCAGACTGTATATATTAGTGCTCCCATACATTAGGGTTCTTACTGGATCTGCGTAGAAACTCAAGGACACAGGGCGGCACTTTGAACAGCATCAACCATGTGATTCAATTGTGGCCATTCTGCTACATACGTACTACTCCTTACCCATCTGACCATATTTGATGAAAGGTGATAACCCCTTAAAAGTGGTGAGTTATTGCAACATCTCGGCCTGACATGCCTGTGACAACCCGCTCTGATGCCAGATAATTGCCCTCGTGCTCGCCACTTAATGAACATAATTACCATGTTCTTCGGTGTTCGCCCCGTGATTAATTGTTACAACATTTCTTTGTTGGGTTCCGACAAATTACCCCCTCGTACCACCGTTGCCATTTTCACATCAGGCAATCATAAAGCACACAAGCAGGCACTCATAAAGACAGCTTAGAGCCACTTGAGAGCTATGTTGGGATTATTGAAGGAGGCAGAGGAAGTTAAGGACTCACCAATCAGTCAATTATAATCATTGGGGAAAGGTTTTTGAAGCTGTCATTCCTTGAAGAGAGGAGAAGAGGGGAATCTCGTGAGCGCTATATCCGGCGAAAGCAGGATATGTCAGTTAGTTGTACACACACTCACACACACACTGCACAAGACACTCAGAGATGCAGCGCGTTATGCAGGCGCACACACAAATAATATCAAAGGGAAGGTCTAAATAACAGCAAATGCCTCAGAAATCATGTGGTTCGCACACACAATCACTTTGAGCTCCGTGACACCTGTCAGCTCAAACCAAAATATGTCCATACAAGCCAAACGGAATAAGTTCTAATCCAATTCTTGAGCTCGTGTTTGGGGGCAATTAGCTCAGGCATATTTCACAGACGACCTAATTGAGATGCTGTCACCCAGTTAAGCAAGGCTTGTCTTAAGAGCA
Organism: Seriola lalandi dorsalis; assembly: GCF_002814215.2. Lineage (NCBI taxonomy): Eukaryota > Metazoa > Chordata > Actinopteri > Carangiformes > Carangidae > Seriola > Seriola lalandi. Next base: position 260,441 of record NW_019525099.1, on the reverse strand, counting down.
TTTGCCTAATAAGCCATGGCCTAATGCAATAAGGTGCCTATTCCCAATCAGCCATGACAAAGTCTAATTTATGCCAGGCCAAATGAGCAAGAGCGAGCAGAGGGAGTCTGGGGGCCGAGTAATGATCGTGACCATTGGAAAGTGTGATGTAAAAAAATAAAAAAAGACCGACTTTGGAGCAAACCCGTCCCACCCAAAACACAGCTCTCTGCCCGGTGTGAGGAAGATGCAGCGCATGTTCACTCCTGATGAGAGGAATGTGCTCCTCTTCCTGGTTTCGCACCTCCACGCACATATGTATAGGCACAAACACAGTTTCATGTTCAGACACACACAGACACATGTATACAGTGCACACAATCCACAGCGCTTCTGCGTGATTGATTCAGCGGAGCATCAGATCGCTCACTGTGACAAATAGCTGGCTGACAGCCGAACACAAAAAAGCCCACACCCTAACACCTAACCTGTGAGGGGGACTGGGGGCAAAGGAGGGGGCTGACCCAGCAGCAGGCTCCACAGCTGTCTCCGTCATACCTCTCTTTGTCTTTCTCTTTCACGGGCCGCTTTCTCCCTCTGTCCCATTCACTTTCTCCTGTCTTTTTTTCAGCTCGCCTTTCTCACTTTCTACCTTTTTCCTTCTCTCCCAACTTCTGTATCATCGTCAGTTTCTCTGTCAGGTATTCTGTCCCTCTCTCTGTCTCTCTCTCCCTCTCCTTCTCAGGGAGTGATAGATTCCCCCTCAGTTCATTTATCCTGGAAGCGGAGGAGACGGCAGTGTGATGTGATCCATCTCGCCGGCGATGGAGGGAGCGCGGCGTCCCTGATCACAGGCCCTATCAATCTCACTCATAGGGGCCGGATCAGCGCTGCTGTCAGACAGCAGACACACATGGCCTGTTTGCCTGCCTAGGACTTCCTACTGTACCTAGTGCACTAGCACTCACTGGGGATCTGACTGTGGCGGAGATAGGAGGCCCAAAGAGGGGTTATTGCTGTTTCCAAACTCCGGAGGGGGGAGATACTGTAGTCCTACTCATCAAGAGGCAGGACTGTAATGGGGGGGGGGGGTCTGGAAAGTTCAAATTTCAAATGTGTTTTCATTTTCAGCTGCTGGAAAGCAGTGGCAACATTAGACAGCAATTTCTGCTGAAAGTTTCTACATTTATATTTCACAATACAGCAGAGACAATTTATCTGCCATCATTGCACCATCACACACCTTCTAGTTTCAGATCTGATGGCAGTCAACTTATTTTGCTTCAGTGCTGTTATAATTATTCATTATCAAAAGGAAAAATTTGCAATTTATTAACAATTTCTTTTGGTCATTTACGTCATTTCTCAAGCAGAACAGCCAAACATTTGTCTTTTTAAATGTAAGAATTTGCTGATTTTCTCTTCTTCACATTATTTTGATTAGAATAATTGTGCGATTGGCACTGTTGCATGGACAAAGCAAACTATTCGATGTTATCTACTTCAGCTCCGAGTACCTGAGAAGGGCAATATACAATATTTAAGGAAAAAGAAAGTTGGATTTTCCAGAACTGTCAGCTTTTAAGTGCAAGTTTTAGTTGACAGACATTTGTCGGGCATGAAACTCACAATGTGTAACTTATGATGTGTTGGGATAGTACAAGAGTCAAAACTGCAATAACTAAAAATGAGTCAAAGGACAACAATGTATATTGACATCCATGGAAATAGAGGTACTCGACAGGCAATGCAAAACGTGATTTTGAACAAAAAAGTTAAAAAAGGGAATGATGGGAAGGGGATAAGACAACAACCACCAAGTCAAATATCCAAACTGCAAATAATCTTAATAATGAGTTATTAATCAAAAAACAATAGATGAGTTAACTTAATGATGAAAATGATGAGCTCTAGAAGATGAACAGTGAGACAAGAGCATTGCACATTTCCAATCAGTTTCCGACATTAAAACCAATATTATGATGGTGCCATTTTCACACCACTACTCATTTTGAGTTTTGTACTGGCAATATAAGGATTACCACTTGAGCAGTAGCATTTCAATCCATGTCTGACCATATTTCCCAACACACTTGCCATATGCTGTATCAAAACACATCAAACTCTCCTTGACACTCAAGTACACAAAATCACCCTCGCCCATGACATAAACCACCCTTTACACACACTCCCCTTTACACACTCTGACACCCCTCAAAAAACACTTCCCTGCTGACGTGTAACACTCTCATGCACTCATCCACAGACACTTCATAACCTGACATGCATCACCCTGACACGCACACACATGCACACATCCACACACATCAAAAGCAGTGGGCTGTAAAGTGCTGTCCCTATCCACCCCAGACAGCGTCGACCAATCAAATTAGGTCTGATCAAAACATGCCATTCAAAGCCAGGGCTTGTGGGGGGTGGGGGGTAGGGGGGGCGTTCAGGGGAGCGCAGCCGATGCTCTGACCTTGGGAGCAATTAGCATGACCAGAGAGGAAGAGAGACAGAGACAGAGACAGACCGGGAGAGAGAGAGTGGAGGGGGGGGGGGGCCTGAGCAGAATAAAGAAGGAGGTAATGCATAAAGCACCCCCACCTCACTACTCACTAGATCTGCAAATAGGGGATGGAGTCCTCTGAGGGCCCACTCAGCACAAGGCCCTGGTCTTACCAACCTCCTCCTCCTCTTTTGCAGCCTCTTCACCCGAGCACCTCTAACTCCCCCACCGCCACCCAGAGTTCCCCAGTGCAAGCCCTGGGCCTCGGTCTCCCCCAGAGGAAGCCGAGGCCTCATCTCTGTGTCTTCTTCAGACTTGCTCTCATTAGTTCCCTCATGTCATATTTGATTTTGTAGGTCATTAGGTGCCATGAGGTCACTGTGTGTTTGAGATAAAATAATAGTGTATGGTGGATTTTTACATAGTCTTTTGCTCATTTCAAATACAGGATAAATTAACCAGAATGAGATCAATAATGACATTGAACTCCCCCGACACACACATATACACACACACACACACCTCCCTTTACATACGGTACGTGTTCATTAATTATCCAGTAATTTATCAAAACGTAGTGAACCTGTATCTTCAATCACGGTATCAATATCATCTGTCTTTGATAATGAAACATTGAAAAGTGCAGTGATCTCCTTTTCAACGCTCACTTACAGAACCTCTGTTCCCTTTTAAATGCTCCAGCATTTGTTAACGTTAACATTCGCCGGCTGTGTTTATACAACCACATATTCCTCTAGCATAGAACATGCACTCTCCTCCCGACGCCCCCCACCCCCCATTTACCTGGGAATCTAATTTCAATTGACTGCCAGACAGAGGAGGTTTGAGGTTAGACCCATACAGTTAAAAGGCTGTGCAGGGCCGCCTGAGCGAGGTGCACAGGTTCAAATTGTTTTCTATAAGTCACCTCTACGGGGGATTTGTGTTTATCCCTGGCCATTGATTTGTTGCTGGGGTTCATTGGGTAAGAGAGAGAAAAGGGGAAAGAAGGTAGACCAAAGAGGGGAATCCAAGAGAGCCTGAAAGAGGGTCTCGGTCCTTCTTGTGGACCTCCTGAGAGAGGGGAGGTGAGGGAGGGAGGGAGGGAGATGGAGAGAGAGGGAGAGAGAGGGAGAGAGAGAGACTGGGTTGGAGATGGAAACCATATTTATGTAGTGTACTGTACTGTTTATGTATTTTATGGGATTGCAAGTGGTCAGTTTTGGTATATCAGTGCTTAAATGACATCACAATTGAATTAATCATTTAAGTCATTTATCAATCAAAAATGCTAAATATGTTCTATGTGAGGATTTGCTGCTTTCCTCTGTTTTACGTCACTGAAAATTACATTTTTTTTAAGCAATGGGGGATTGGACTCTAACAAACAAAACAAACTAAAAAAACTCACTTTTGTCAGAACATTTTTTTCCAATCTGTGCTGTAAACTGCTCAAAACATTTTAAGGCTGCAACTTACAATTATTGTCATCGGCAAATATGTTGTGTATTTATGTTTAGGTCTTTGAGCATTTGTTTTCTTTAGCTACAAGACAAAATAAAGGCAAGACAATAAAGGTAAAAGTTGAGCTGAGTTCCAGTTGAGGAGATGAGGTTGTCTCTCTGACAACACGCACACAAACGGCGTGTCTTGTGTCTTTCAACAGCATGAAACACCACCTCACAGTCAACCAGGCCACTCTGGCGTACCATGAAGAATGCATCACTACATAATTATTTTACATATAGCTTTTTCTGTGCCTTCTTCTCCTCCTTATCGCTCTCTTTCACCTAGCAAACTCCCACACAGGTTTAAAGCTGTCTGGCTTTTATACGTTGTATAATATTCATATACATATGCACTAAACAAATGTCTTGCCTTCATTATGTTATGCTAAACACTTTGGCATGAATCCGACGTTGTGGTATTATTTCCTGCTTCTCTTTTTGTCTATTCTAGTTTTGTCTTTGTTACAATAGGATATTCCTGATGGGGGGGATTTCCATTTCCTTGCATTGTTCTTCCAAGCTCTTGTCATTCTGCGTCTGTTCTCATCTCATAATGCTGCTGTGGAGCTCGCCCCATGACTCGCCTGTTTCAGTTTCACTTAGTGGCTTAATTACCGCTGAGCGTCTTCAATGCAAACGATGAGAGACAAATGGAAAACAAATACAATCAACACACTGTCTTATTAACCAGGTTGTAAGAGCCCCCCCCCAACCCCCACCCCTCCACATCCTCAGCTAAACAATGCCCTGTCTTCATGTGTGTTCTGTACAATACAATATGCTGATGGAGAGACTGTGAAGTGGATGTAAATACAAGTTAGCATATGCACACAATGCAACACTGGTATGTAATTGGGAAAAGGTAAGGTGAAATATGATGAGAGCATTATTAGGTGCATCACTTAGTTTGAACAAAGTAAAGAGAAGAGCAGCCCCACGTGAAAAATGGAGGGAGCCTCAGTCTGATACTGTGTAGGTGTTTATGTTAAAAAAAAAAAAAAACTAATGAAACTTTATTCATATAAGTACAAGACTAGAATGGTAGAGGTTCGAGAAGAAATCATGATCATTACAAATAGAAAAGTATGATAAAACACTAATAAAAATATAATAAAGAAAGAAAAAAGTCAACATTAAATAGATAACACTGAAGAAATCAGGTGAAAAATGAAATCATATCATCTTTGCCAATAAATAGTAAAGATACAAGACTACACTTGCACTTGTTTTGATGATTCAGGAGCTGCAACTAACAGTTCCACTGCTGCTTAATCTCCCAATTATTTTCTCAATTAATGATTTAGTTTGGAAAATGTCAGAAAATTATTTAAAAAGTACAAGTAAACTGCTCGTAAATTGCTTGTTTTGTCTAACCCACAGTCTAACACAGACGGGCATTCAGTTTGAGAAAATAAGAAAATCAACATATATTCCCATTAGAGACGCTGTGAACAGTGAGTTATTTGGTATTTTTACTTGAGACATGACTTAAATCATGAACTCATTATCAGAATAGCTGAAAATTGTCTTTCTATCAACTAATAAATTAACTGATAGTGATTGTTTTAGCTCTAGCCTCAGTTATATTAAATTTCACACATTGCACAAAATACATATCTTAATTTCAGCTTTATATCAGATATAAAATAGATCATAAAAAGCCATTCCTAAGCAAAATCAACTGTAGCGTCATCACAAATTAAGTCTAAATAGCTGTATTCGTACTTGAAACCACAACTGCTGAGAAGTTACAGTGGTGTTTGGTATATGCTTGATCACTCATGCGTGTTGTGGATTTCATCAAGGAGTGTGTATTCATTTGTGTTTGTTTAGTTTGGGGAGCGAGCCTCAGCTTGACAGTCATCTTGAGGGGCCTGCTTGCTATACCCATAAACAAGACGGGTCCAAATTAGCCGCTCAGAAAGCCTGTGGCCTTGAGTGGTGCTGTCCTACCCCCCAGCTACATTATTGAGCAATGCTAATGATCCAGGCTCTACTCATTTACTCTCTCTTCAACACCATTTCGCTGCCTCTCGAATCAGATTTAGCAGGGCTGACTTTGCAGCAAGCTTTATCATTTTAGATTTCGACCCCTCCTTCTGCAAGAAAAAAAAAAAAAAAAAAAAAAAACACATACCCAGTGGGAGCGGGACTCTCTACTCTGACTCTTGCTGACTGACTCTCTCTCTCTCAAGGTTTTGGTTAGCACTGCTGCTCCTCCAGGTTTTAATAAGCAGTGGAGCAGAGGGTGTGTGTGTGTGTGTGTGTGTGTGTGTGTGTGTTTGTATATGTGTGTGTGTGTGTGGTTTGTGTACATGCATGTTTGTATGTGTGCTAGTTTGAACGGTGAGCCGGTAACGAGACATACGCCCCCTCTACCACCACCACCACCACCACCATCAAGACCGACGCCGCACCACTGTTTACTCTAGCAAATCCTGAACGAGGCCGCGGTGCTCCGAAGAGAGCTTTGCTCCTGTTAATTGGTCATTAAAAGTAGTGGTTTGTGGGCCTCACTAAATCTTTAAACAGGCCATGAAATAATAAAAGGGGAGGTTTGTCACCGCTGTTAGCTCCCCAGAGCAGGCAGTGAGGGAGAGAGGAAAAAGAAAGAAGAGCTCGGCTTTTGATCATTATCTGCAGAATTAGCATGACTGATAATAATTGCTCTGTTCATTTCAGGCCTTGTAAATACATTGTGGATGTGGGGCTTCACACCGGCAGATGAAAGGAGGTTGTCACTGATGTGTGAGGGGGTAGGAAGAGGTGGGCTGGAGGGGAAGATTGTGGCAGTAATCATGATTAGTGAGGAAAATACAAAGTCTTGCTAGACACAGGTTCAGGCAGCAATAGCTTGTTGTTCCTCGCACTGAACCTACAGTGCTGCACATGTTTGACACCGGCTGCTTAGATGTGTGCTGTTGCATTGTTGTACTCAGCTCTGTGAGAGGAAATGCTACACAAGATGCTGCAGACCCAGCAACAAATATGCAAAATGACAACCCCTCTCCTCTTAACACTAATGATATCAAACAAAGTCCGCTTTAAAAAAAAAAAAAAAAAAAAATGACACCAGCTGGATGGAGACAACAGGTGTCAAAGAACACACACACACACACACATACTTTCTCACACACAAACCATATTGTGTATTGTACCCTATTAAGCCCTATGAGAGTAATGATTCTGTTATACTTGCTTGGCTTCTCATATATTGATTTGGACCAGGAGGAGGCCCCTCCAACAGGGGGGCCCCATTCCTCGGCTCCCCACCCAGCTCCAATTGTGCCTGCGTGTGGGTGTGTGCAAAATACCAGCAGTTGGTGTGTCAACAGAGGCTGTGTGTGTGTGTGTGTGTGTGTGTGTGTGTGTGTGTGTGTGTGTGTGTGTATATATATATATATATAAAGAGGAAGACGGAGAAAGAAATAAAGAGACCCTGGATTTCCCTGACATGTTTAAGGGTAAGGACCAATCCCCTCAGACTCACACCTTCACACACACAATCACACAAAAGCATGCGCACATGAACACATGCACACACAACACGTGACCATGCACACCCTCATTGTTGGGGTATCAGTTCAAGCCGTCAATAATGGAGCAGTGGACTGTGAAGGGACAAGCATGACCCAGACTGCCCATGGTGTGGAGAGTGTGTGTGTGAGTGTGTGTGTACAAGGATCCATAAAATCCAAACGCACACCAGACATACACACAAACACACACACACACACACACACACACACACACACACACACACACACACGCAAGGAAAGAGAGCCTGATCACTGACCTATATGACCTTTCCCTCCTGGCCACCCTCCTTCTGTCTGTGTGTTGGCCTGTGTGTGTGTGTGTGTGTGTGTGTGTGTGTGTGTGTGTGTGTGTGCACACCCTACACAGACCCCCTTTCCCCTAACCCCCTTCTGTCCCTCCCCTCTCCTCCCTGGTCCACCAAAACCTCCCATTGTTTCCTCCCCTCCCCTCCATTGTCTCTGAGTATGGAGGGATGAGCAGCCGGTGAAAGAAGGATGCTGATGCAGAGAACTGTCTCCTGGAAGGTTCATCATACCGACTGTGGCAAAAAAAAAAAAAATGGTTTGCTGATGTGTTCTTTGCCAACACTAGACTTAGAAAAGTGAGACTGCAACAGTGGGTAAAATCCATCTGGGAGCAAATTACCTGCGTCACTTCCATTCGTTTTTTTACTTTTTAATTGAAAACAAATTCACACTTTATTTAATTAGAAATTAGCATAACTCTTTTGCCTTTTTATTTAATGCACACAGACCTTGAGTAATTTTCATGTTTTAAGCCGTTCCCCTCTCACAGGTTTTACATTTTCAGTGCCGAAAGTGTTGATAAAACAGCAGACACCCTCAATTTACTTGCTGCCCAATCATACAAATTTTCTTCCTCCTGTTTTCATTGTAGCAACTACTATACTGTGTTTTCTGAATGTCATCCATCATGCTTAACCTCCCTTTTATTGCAGAACATTGAAAATGCATCTCACTTAAAGGTAACAAAGCTTAAATGTGTCTTATTGCTACTTTGACTGCTGTATTTTAAGTGATACGAACACATGCAGGTAAAACATGATTCTAACACAGAAGATACATTTGACCTATGAAGTAATATTTTGAAAATGGGCCTGTAAATTCACATGGCAGCTAACTAGGTTTTGGCTGCCATCTTCAGGCTGTTGTGAGCATTACCCTCCCCACACAGAGATATGATTTAAAAGCCCTAGAGCTAAACATGGTGATTGTTCCTTCATGAAAATTAGACATCCCCACCCCTAATCTCCTCTAATTTCATTCAAGGATTTGTAGAAGCCATAACCCTAAGACTTACGTTTCACATAATCATTAAGTGTGGCATCTGTTTACATAAACGCACATCATCAGCTGGAATTCTTGCAAATTTATATACATTTTAATCAGTTTCCTCAAAAGCACGAATGGTTTATGTCGGGAAAATGAACAGCAGAAGAGTCACCATATAAATATATGGCACACTGAAGGCAAAATAATCCCGGTGCTTTAAACCATCACAGACATATTCAGAGAAATAATGACTCTATTCCCAGGTAGCTTTCACACCAATTCTGCCAAGTTTACTATTGGAACGGCTCTGGACATATTTTTTTATGTACAAATCTATTTGAAGCATTAGGTACAGTGAAGAGATGTGTGCTCCAAATCATGCTCTGCCCCCTCGGGGAGGTGTGGTATTAAATAAGACCTACCTTTGGAGCATTAGTGGAATTCAATATGTGCAATGTAATTATTCTGCTCAATAAGCCACTGGAGGAGGATATTCCATTTACTACATGCTCTAAAGCAGGTAGATTCAGGTGCTGTTTTATGCTCACACAATATAAGCAAACATGATACTGGTTAGGGGGAAAAAATTACACATGCATTTTTAACAGGTTTGTTGTTAGTTCAGTTTAAGATGGGGTCCCATTTATGCATTTTAGAGCTGCTGGTAAAGACGGAGGAAATAATAAGTTGAAAATCATCAAATTATAGATTCTTTAATGTCATACGGGTGATAAAGTCAATCAGTTACATGACTGAAAATTAGTGGACAGCAATTTTGCTAATCCAATTATAGTTAAAGTCATTTATCAAGTAAAAATGCCAAGAATATGCTGGTTCCAATTTTCACAAGTGAAGATTTGCTGCTTTGCTCTCTGTATTATAACACTGAAAGTGGTTGAGTTTATGACTGTTGGTCGAACAAAACACGAACAGGCTGGACTTCACATTTTTTTAACAGAATTTTCAGGCATTTAATAAACGAATCAATGAATAGAATGATCAAAAAATAATCTGCAGACTAATCAATAATGAAAATAACCATTATTTGTAGCTTTAAAAGTCATACACCGTGGTTGATCAGAGTAGCAAAAAATTACACATCACCATCTCCAAAAACATGTCAAAGAATCAAATCATATCTAAGTTAATTTAATACAACATAAAAAATAAAAAACACTTAAATAGGCAATGACGATGCATTCAAGTGCTACAGTGCTGTTGCCTATCTGCCGCACCACCAACCCAAAACATAAAGAGCGCAAGTTTGAGAAGAGACAGGGGAGGGAGGGAGGAGGGT
>NW_019525099.1:249904-250293 GCF_002814215.2 Seriola lalandi dorsalis | reverse complement strand
GGGGGTGGGGGGTGATTTTGCATTTCATGCTGTCCCAGTTGCCTAAAGTGATTCTCTCAATAATGTATTAGAGCACTTGTTTATTATTTACTGTTTACACAGCTCAACTCATGCTGCTTTTGTGGAGTGACATTCTCACCCGCGCCGTCTGCGCAGAGCAGGCGAAACAACACACGGCGCAGACAGACAAGCCGGGCCCGCCAGCCAAAGCAGGCAGCCAACCAAACTGGGCAGCCACCCGCTCCACGCCACGCTCAGTTGATGCAAAGGCACTGGACTGAGAAATAAAAGACATCTCGGTTCATAGGAGCCATTGTACATGCATCCTGAGGTTGTCAAAGAAAAACACACACATGCACAGAAGGGGGTTGGAAAAGGGTGGTGGGGCG
>NW_019525099.1:239053-249884 GCF_002814215.2 Seriola lalandi dorsalis | reverse complement strand
GGGGGGGGGGGGGGGAACTGAGGGGGTACTGATATTAATATTTATGCAGACACCTAACTGGCCACCACCCCACTCATCTATTTCTTCATTCTCATGTTATTTTCTTCTAAAGTGTGAATTAAAAGAAGGGTAGTGCAGGGGTGAGCATCTTGCTTGATAACAGGTGCATAAGGTATGAAAGGGTTTCCTATTGAAGTATTGTTAGTCATGTGACATAACAGTGTTTTCTTAGCCTAAGACTAAAGAAAGAATAGCATAACACAGATTTTCTTTTTCTATGGTAATACTGAGGTAATAAAAAACAAAGAAAATCCCCGGCTTCTGCTAAATGATTGAGAATCATTCAAATTCTCCCTCACGCATGATGGGTTTATAGCAGAAAAGTAACATGATTTAAAGGCTTAATCTGAGATCCAATGTTAACAAAATGTGCACCACACCACCAAAATTCAAAACACAGGATTGAAACTTGCTTTCACCCCATTAATGTTCTCAGATCCTTCTAAAGTCTGTTTAAATCAGTAACGTTTGTATGTGCAGCCACAAAAAACAATGTTTTCTATTATTATCTATTGTAAAACACACAAATGATTATATTTCATCTATAAGTCACATTCTGCAATTATGTATGTGAATATGCCTGTAATTGACAGGATTTAAAATTTAGACCTAGAGCTATGAAAAATCTATGAGCACGGAGAAAGCAAAATGTTTCAATGATTACCTGCCTCTTGGATTAAACAATTATCTTGATGTTAAACAGAAAATAGAAATTATCCTCCAATTGTCCTCTCATACCTGCACAGCAGACTTTGCATCTCCTCATAACACTTGTAAAGTGTTTTTGGGGAAAGAACCACCGATATGAGTCTGGTAATTACAAATAAAAAAAAGTCGAGCTCTGGTCATAGCAGACAGTAATTACATCCTCCAGTGTAGACATTAAAGTCAATCAGTTCCCAGGCCAATTTCTTGGGAAAAAAATGGGGAGGTAGACACTCTCTCTCTCTCTCTCTCTCTCTCTCTCTCTCTCACTCTCACACACACACACACACACACACCACTTACTGTACCCCAAAAACAAAAACAACCACACACATACACTCGCACACATGCAGCATTTTCAAAGTCATAAAACGAGGGGACTTCAAATGCAGCTATTTGTTTGGGGCCTGTTGTCGTGGGAATAGGCAGTGCGACTGTGCTGGTTCATTAGAATTCCTTTCAAGTTGTGGAGTGCGGCCTCCCTGTGTTCCTCTCCCCATATTCCCTGACCCCGACGCATCTCCATGGGGCTGAGGTAGGGCGGGGCACAGGGAGGGGAGGGGTTGGAAGTAAAGCACAGTACATTACACTGTAAACACACACACGCACAAACACACTTTTGGATGTACACGTACAGTGGGACACAAGACTGCACACACACTGTACCGTAGAAAGATGCCGGAAACAGTACTTGAACTGGATGTGAAGTCACCATAACTCACACAAAAAGGCAGAGTGAAAAACACACAGCTAAAACACACACACACATTACATTTAATGCATATAAACAACCAAACACACACACACACACACATACCCAGAGCTCTCCTCCCTAACGGTGTCACCTCGCTGCATCACCCTCTCAGGGATGCAGGGGGGAGGTTCGCCTCAGCAGGCACAGCTCAGCGCTCGGTCACAGGAGAGACTGCGATGTTGTGTTTTTGCCACCAGAGATGATGGCAGGGAAATTGTTTGTGTAACGCACCTGGATCTTTTCTGGCACACTAATAATTACTCCCCTCATCTGCTGCAAGAGCAGCTGAATGTTGCCTCGAAAGTCCTCAAAATTAAGATGAACGTAGAAGTGTCTCCATCAGATGATGATTGTAAATGACTGAGTAGTATTAGTATTTTCTAAGACCAGATTTCCAGCATGTGGACTAAGATTACTACAAACGGACAGAAAAAAATAAAATCATCCTGACATTCAGTCACAAGGATCAACATTAACAACGTTTCTAGAACAAGTGGAAATGATCTAAATCCATTGGCTGAACCATTCAGTTCAATCCAATGTGACACTAAAACTTGGTTACAATGATAGTCACTTATTTTATTTTTGAAGTCTGATAAAATGATAATGCACTTCTCTTAGAAATACAGAAAAAAACTTCAGTTAATTACTTCTTAGTTTATTCTTTAATTAAAATAAAAATGGCCATATACTGTGTGCTCTTTATGATCCCAAATCATTGTTGGACCATTTCAGAATAAATGATCAAAAAGGCTTTAACAATGTTCAACATGGTAAGAAACTGTTTTGTACAAACACATTAATGTTTATTTTGGTCTAATAAGCAAATCAGTGATGGCTGATTGAACAACAATATACGTAATAGATGAGTCAGCATTTTTGTTGCAATATCTAATAATTCCTCCTCTATTAATGAGAGTGTAAAATACAAAATTGCTATTGCAAAGTAACCAGTGTTGGTTCATTTGTTTGCAATGCTGTCCGGTTTGCAGAGTGAAAATGGCGTGAACCGCGGCCTGTGTAATTTTTTTTTCACTCAGTTGGAGTGAGGTCACTTTGGCAGGCTGGGCTCCCGAACGAGACCCCAGCGGGCGCCAGACTGCAGGGAGAGGGACGCAGAGCTGCTGCCCGTCACAGCCCACTGGTCGCCTGACGGGCCCCAAGGCCTGCCAGACTGACACCACCCCCGGCCGGGCAGGAGGCAGAGAAGGGGCAGAGGAGGGGGCCATGGATGGGGTGTACAGAGGTGGAGGTTGGCATAGGGGACAATCACTATCCACTGCATCTATCTATTTCATATAGTAGGATAGAAGTGGAGAGGACACTGAGAGAAGGGACAGTTAATGGTTTGCCACTGTGACCACTGAGGTTGTTTCAGGACAGAGAGAGAGAGAGCAGGAGAGACAACGCAACAGACAGCAATTACTCAACATATAATAGAAAAGATAGCGATACATGCAATACACAGCTACAATAGCTTTGTAGTTGAGTAAGAAAAAAAAAAGGCTGATAAAAAAAAAAAAAATTCAGGTATTATCTGCGAGAGAAAAGAAAGAATGAGATAGGGAAGAAAAAAAAGGATAAAGGAGAGTGAAAAACTAGTTGTGTGTGTCCCAGCGTGTGTCTGAGGCTGGCGTGGAGGAGAGAGGAGGGCAACACTCACAGAGTCTCTCAGGCGTGTCCAGAGCATGAGCCAAGTACCTCTACTACATTCAAGTACACACACACACACACACACACACACACACACACACACACACACACACACACACACACACACATATACATGCACACCTGCACTCTCCCACCCTCACCTAACACATGCATACACTCAAACACACAGCAATGCAACATGCTTGCAGTTCATCACATCGCACTCTAAAACTTTTACCCTGCAATTACAAAGTTCATGCAAAGTTACACTGGACATGCACATTTGCCCCAGATGATCCAGTGGGACTCAGAAAATCCCTATAAGTGGTTGTCTCTTACTTTTTTTTTTCCATGTCCCACTTTAATAAGATGTCTACTTTCACAGAGGTAAGGGGAAAAAAAACAAAGACAGCTCAATGCTTATGTAAACATGACACTTTCTGCCGGGCCGTGATATCACATACGGGGAAATGCAACATATATACTTGTCCCTTATATACATGTAATGTGTAAATGCATGAGTCTAACGCTTACCTTGAAGATATTCAAATTAAAAACACTCTTTCATGTACACTCTACAAGGTACACATTATAAACACACACTGGAAACCAGCAGACATCCTCGCACATGGAATAAAGCTGTAACTGATGAGGGGAGCAGATTGAATCTTGTCAAAGAGCAGTCCGTGTTCTACAGCAGAGCATACACAGTAACTTTGCAATTAAACCGTAAATGGATCAATGTTTGTATATGTTTGTGTGTGCATGTGTGTGTTTGGGGGGCCTCAGGGGCCCATCCTAATGAGCTATCTGTGTGCATTTCTAACAAGAGCTCGGTGCAGCGCCCACGGCACTGTCATCCTGGGCCGCGGCTGACCTTGCTCGGCTGCTAGGCTGCGTCGTTTGCTATATTTATGGCACCAACACCACCACCATCTTGCAGTGTGTTTTTGTGTGTGTGTGTGTGTGTGTGTGTGTGTGTGTGTGTGTGTGTGTGTGTGTGTCTCTAAGTGTGTACATTCGCCAGTGTGTGCATTCCAGGAGGGCGGGAGTGCAGGGGGGCTCACTCAGGAAGCAAATACTGTGTATATCAGCATAATGAATCAAGTGGCAGAGAGAGAGGAAGAAACAGAGAGAGAGAGAGAGAGAGAGAGAGAGAGAGAGAACGAAAGAGGGAGGGTGGAAGGGAGGAAGGGATGGAGAAAGCCATTTTCCCTCTGCTGTTTCCTCCCCTCCTGGCAACCAACTCCTGTGGTGTCTATTCCCTCTATTCTGCATTTGCCTTTTTTTACATTATTTTCCCTTTTTGCCCCCTTTTTGTTTCTCTGCTTGGCCTGATCAGGTAGTTGCTCCCACCTTCAGCACAGCACTAACACTGAGCATTCAGGCATTACAAGTTGAACTGGACGCACCTCTCGAGAGGTTATATGACGCTTCATCGTGTTTACTGCCATCTCTGATCCAGACATAAGCTGTTAACACTGCCAATGACAATGGGAGCTTTGAGCATTTACACAATATACAAACAGCAAAATGTAAGCTGGTAGCATGCATCAATTCATGTCGAGGCACTGCGCATGCATGCAGCTATATGAGTTTGGCACCAACCAAGCCAGCTGAATCACCAATGGAATAATAATAATGCATGTGCATGGAATCAACTGGACCCCATGTTCATTTCTGGGCAGGGGAGAGAGGCTGGTGCACACATGCACACACGCACACACATACACACACAGATACATACACAGCCTCAATATGCAAAGCTCCCCTGTGCTGGGTTAAGGGAGAGGGGCGTGCTGCTGTGAATACTCATCTGAGCCTGGCAGAGAGAGCTGTGTGTATCCCCCCATAACCTCGGGGCGAGGGGCAGGGGAGGGCGCTCCATTTGCGTGGGACACACATACACAAGTGGAAACACACACATCTGAAAACAGATTTGCAAGCGCACAGACACAAACAGAAAAGTCAGACACATACATGCTCATACGCCAACACATACACACACACATAATATAACCCATGCATACACACAGTCGCACATGCAGGCGATAAGCGAAGGAGCACTATGGGGAGGGGGCGCCATGACCAAAAGTAAAGTTTTAATTCGGTCCTTGGGGACACTGCTTACTCATCCAACTCCCCCAAGGACCGACTTCCTCTGAAATCTATTCAAATCACATCTCTCCTCCGCCTTTTATTGCATTTCTCATATCCCCCATCACAAAGTGACAAATCACCACACACTTCACAGAACCAACATCACTTTCTCTCCATTTTGGGGGACAGATAGATTTGGGGGATTTTTACTTTTAAAGTGATTAGAGAAACTCACTTCCTACTGGTTTTTCCATTATTTTCCATGAGCTTTACTGTACATGAGTTGTCATGTTAGGAGGCCAGAGATACTTTTATCTGACAAAACATGCAGTTGAAATACCAGGAGTTATCGTAAGGAGCAAGAATTATTCATCTGACAAACTTGTAACCGAACCTTCCTCAATACTATACACACACAAATACGTACAGCATATACAGTATTTTAAGTCCCACCACTACTCTCTGACACGCAAATACACAAGTGTAGGAACACACTCTGCTACTCAAGTCCCACACTTCCTGCGAGTGTTCGCCGCTCCATTCTCAATAAAGCAGGTGATGAGAGCGTCGGGGTCTAATTAGTTTATGCAGACGTATGAAGCTGGTGGGACAGGCAGCATTGTTATTATTTCTCTGCCAGCCCACTGCAGACACACACACACAGAACAACAGTGACACTTACAACGTCGCCTGCCGCATCCCCAACCATGCTCATCGAGGATGGTTGGGGGGGGGCTGGATGAGAAAGGGGGTGTCAGGATGAGGAGAGCCAGTGTGCGAGAAGAGAGAGAAGCGCCACTTGATATATTCGTAATGTTCCTTAATATTTTCATTTTGATGTAATTTGTGGCCCCGGTTTTTTAAATATCCGCTCTGTAATAATGTTTAATTTCAAGGGTCAGTCTGCCAAGGAGTATATTAAAGCTGATAAAACTCATTTTCCACAGGCCCAATATCGCGCCCAGATCAGGTTAGGAGGCCAGCCTCCCTGAATATTTCATCTTTTATCATGCCGATAATGGGAAGATGACAGAGGCGCATTATTACAATGAGAGAATTGCTCATTTTCCTGACGGGGAGGGCTGCCTGGCTGCTTGGCTGCCTTCTTCCCTGACTGCCTGCATCAATGACTGGTTGGGGCTGCCGAAAGCCAAGGGCTCCACAGAGTGTTTGTCGCAATAAAAGCAATTCTTCCCTGGGAGAGGAGAGGTGACGAGTGGAGAAGAGCAACGGAGGCGCAGGGAGGGGATGGAGGTAGAGAGAATGAGAGAGAGGTAAGAAAGAAGTGAGGGAGAGAGAAAAGCAACTTTCTTCAACCACCTCACTTATTTGATTGCGATGAATAATAAATGTGTGGGCTTGCAGTCGGCGTGGGGTGGTGGGGGGACTGGGGGGGGCTGAGCAATGGAGCAGTAGCTGTGTGTGTGCATATATGTGTGCTAGTGATGTGGCAGGGTAGGGGGCTAGGTGATAATCACAGATTTGAAGAGGGTCCCCATTCCGAATTAACCCATTTAATTGAGCCATTAGAAAGAACAAAGCTGGGGCTATGAGGTGAGACGGGGGTGCAGGGTGGGGGGGTGCTCCAGCCCATCAACAGCCTTGGGAATGGAACCTGCCCCGCACGCAAATGACTAACTGGACCGTCTCTGGCGCCAGAGCAGCTTAATAAATGGACCCAATCAAGGCTTTTCTGGGGACCACCTGTGTCCCGTACAGGTCAGAACCATTAGACCCATATTAGAGGGCCATGATAGACGCAGGCGCCACTCCAGCCACCCCAATAATGAGGATAATAAGAGTACCATAATGGCATATTTATGGGCTGGCGAGGAAAAGAAGAGACGGGCTGCAGTGTTTTGGGTTATTCAGAATGGTGGGGAAGGAGAGCGGAGCACTCGGATTCACAGACAGGTGACTGTGTGAGACTGTATGGCTTTAAGCAATGTACAATATCAATAGCGTGCAATTTCAATTACCAACATGATTACAGGATTTTAATCCTTCACATATAAAGCCTGTAATAAAAAGAAGCAGCAAACGAGTATACCAGGAGTGATCAGAATAAAATTACTCACAAGAGACCTAGTTATGATACATTTCCATTTCCACTGGCTGCGCTGTGTGAAAGATCTGTCACACACCAGGTGGGCCTATCTTGGCATTTAATATGTTAATTTGTAATCTTCCTCTTCATTCAACTATTCTACTACAGGCATCACATTGAAGGAATTTTCTCCTTTTCTGTCTCTCTCTCCAGTACTCTTATCTTGAAAGTTCTCACTGCACCATAGGCCTTGAAGAATGAATGCTGGGAACTAAGAATGAGAATTTTGAAACAACTAGTCTGGTCGATGTCAAAAACACTAGTTGTTTAAGGTGAACTTTGTGTAGGCTTTGCTTTAAAAAGCACTAATCAAACAGGTTCTATCTCCAAATTAGCAAAGCTCTGCATGTGGGGTGTAGGGAGGGAGCCCACCAATACCCGAAGCTGCAGGAGTTGGTCTGGCGTCATCTGTACAACAAGTCTGTTCCCTATCAGAGTAGAAACAGTGAAATAAAGTACCAAATAATTCATAATAAAGTTTCAATGCAGTTCAGTTTTCCCCTGCTCATTTCCTCTTTCCCTCTTCGTTGCCCACTTGCACTCTCTCTCTTTCTGGTTCTCTTTCTCATTTCCAATCCTCATTAATTCTGCACTTCTGTGTCCAGGCAAATGCAAAAGTACTTTCAGATACAAGATGAGGATCATTTTTGACAGAGTTACTTTGGTTGTTGTCCTGTACCTGCTCTCATCCGGGCGAGAAGATCCTGCCACCATCATTCAATGCATCTCACACCATCATCCTAGAGCACCACTGTTTTGTTTTCTTTCTTGGCTCAAGTTGAAACAGATGCATTTGATTACTTTTGTGTCTTTCCATTGACTTTATAAGCATTTGTACCCTTCAATTCAATTCAAACACAGTGGATGTGGGTGCGCATGGCTGCTTGCTGTTGATCTAAGTGCACTGCAACAGGAGATTTAAGCTTGTCTTGCCTTCTTTTACCACCATGTTCTATCCCTCTGTGGTGTTTGAAAGGGCAATGGCAGGTTTGAGAAAGGTAATATGCACTTCAGAGCAATGAATTATGTATTATGGTTGAACTTAGGTTAGAAGAGTTACACGGATGATGATGTCCTGGCAAATGAATGGTTGCCTGTTGCTACAAGGCACCAAGTTCAACGGGGGAAACGAGGGGGAGTTCCAAGATTTGGAAATGACAGTTTGGACAAAATAACATCTTTACAAGTTTAACAGCTTGTCAGTGATGTCAAACCAGTGTGTTAGCTATTGTGAAAAAGCCTTCAAAAGAAAGACAACCTATCCCAGGCACAACCCACCCATCCTTAGCCACCCTCCAAAAAAAGGTGCCAGACACTTTGGGTGCATCCCCGTGGAGAGGAAGAGGAAGTGATGAGTACCCCAAAGGGCAACGGAGGTCACTACTGACCAGCGTGACTGCCAACAACCCCAGGGAAGGGCAAGATGGAGTCAATGTGTCTGGACCCCCACCCCAATCAAAGAGAAAAAAAAAAAAAAAAAAAAATCTGTCACTGTGTCAGGAGGGGTGAGTGGGAGGTGGCAGGGTGGGTCAGGGCGGGAGTTAGGGGGAGTGGGTGATGGTGGGTACCAGACTGGGGCACCTCGGGGGACTTTTGGGGAGGAAGAGCCATGCACCATGTCTCCTGCTACCAACCGTTGTTCCCTCATTTGATTGTAAAGCCATGAATAATGCATGGCGGATGGGACTGAAGGAGGGGGAAGGATGAAGGGGTGTGTGGGGGGGGGGGGACCTCAACCTTAAAGGGGCCCTGCCACAGTGGGAGTCATTACCGATGAACAACCACACTGATGAGCCACAGAGAGAGAGAGAGAGAGAGAGAGAGAGAGAGAGAGAGATGGGGGATGAATGGAGGAGAAAAACAAACAAGATATAAAAAAAGAAAGGAGGATGCCCAAGAAACCAGGCTTCTCAAACATTTCAAACATGCCGCTTATTGAGTTTTTTTCCCTCCTCTGTTTTCATCACTCAGTTGATGTTTTGTTGTTGTTTTCATCTGTTCATTCATCTATCCATAATTCAACTCAGGAAAAATACTCGACATCTTTTCCCTGTTTGTTTGTATTTGTTGCTGAGCTTTGTTGTAATAAGTTTTATCTGTTGGCAGGCCTGTGGTAAGAGGGAGGAGTAAATGTACAGTAAAAACTTTAAATACTTCAGTACAACTGACGTGCACTCTCTCAGGGAAAACACCAACTCGATCAGAATAAGGAATGTTAATGATAAATCAGTGAAGAAATGATCAATTATTTCATCCAGAACATTGTTGTTTTATTCCCAGGACGGGGCTTCAAACTACAGGCTGAACTGATGTTGATATCACTGCTCCATGTTTAATATGAGCAACTGTGATCAGGGCTTGTGATGTGGGCATGACACATGGTTTTCTATATGACAGGAACAGTTCGGTAAAAAAAAAATTATTACCTTCATGTCATGTTGGAGCTTTGAGGTTCATTCAAACTGCAGCGAGTTCCTGTCACCTTAAGCTCCTAAAGAGTTCCCTGTGACTGCTGCTTCTTTTACTATTCCTTCCTTGATCAGCCAGATTTACAGTGTTCTTACTGTTCGACTGACTAACTTCTCCTCCAGTGTGCGCTATGTGTTCAGATACATATTACATTCAGGTAATGGGTAATTTAACCTCTACTGTAAATGTTGTTTATAGTGGCTCTTTGGCCTGATACAGATATACAGTGGCTGGAAGATGGATTATTACATACTGTTCTGTGACTGGGCTTAGTATAGCCAATATCAATCAATTAAAATATACCATGATTGACTCTGATGCCGATTTTGCAATATGTCCTAGCAACTATTAGGACATTAATCAGTTAGTCAATCGACAGAAAATTAATCAGCAACAATTTTGAAAAGCCCACCAAGTCGTTTATTGAGCAAAAATGTCATTGTCTGGTTCCAGTATGAGGATTTACTGCTATTAGTTGAGAATATTTGGAGTTTTGAACTGCTGGAAGAATACTGAAGACATCAGCTTGGCCTCTTAAAACTCACGCAACATTAATTGATGAAATCTAAAATATTATAAATATAGTAAGCAAGTAGGTAAAAAATATTGTAAATATTTAGACATATTGTTGTGTGTATGTCTATGTAGAAATGTTGCACAGACTTGCATCCACACACACACACACACTAGACCAACACACAGTACAGTGCAGTGTGTGCTCACATTTGGACAATGGCAAAAAGTACAAGAAAAGAGACTCGCAGATACTTGCAGATCCATAGAAACACAATTTCCTTCCGCATATGCAAGTTGGTGGTGCAGGAGGTGGGTGGGAGTGGAAAATGAGCAGAGCCATCCAGCAGTATTGCTGCTGCTAGCAATGTGTGCATGTGTGTGTCTGCAGGTACGCATGTTACGTGTGTGTGTGTGTGTGTGTGTGTGTGTGTGTGTGTGTGTGTGTGTGTGTGTGTGTGTGTGTGTGT
>NW_019525099.1:238136-239003 GCF_002814215.2 Seriola lalandi dorsalis | reverse complement strand
AAAAGGATACTCCAGAGCATTGTTGGGCCGTTCAGGTTGTTCATACAAAGCCACGAGTACTGAAACCAAATGGAAAAAAAAATAGTTAAATAAAATTGCAGAAGAACAGACGCTATTAATACGCTTAAAAATCTAAATTCAATACTTTTTAGTTACTGACCTAAATGTGATACCAAAACTGACTGATGTTAGCAAATATTTGGACACATTTCTGGTCTTGTTTACCTATTTGAGAAGTTTGGTATATTTTGTCAAATAGAAAAAATAGGTTACGTATATATTCCTCAAAGTGAGGTACTGAACAGTATTGTTGTGGTGTCAGTACAGAAACTTCAGTATAATATTAGTAGTGGTGTTGAAGTTTTTCAAATGATGCTCTTTTTCAATTATTAAGATGATTTATTTGGTTCCAAAATCTCATATTAGATGAAGATTTGATGTTGTTTACTAATCAGTGATTCAGTACAAATAGTGAGTTTCTGTTGTAAACTTGTCTGCAGCTCTCCTGGTTTGCTTCATTTACTTTTCATTAGGTGATTTGGTGTGAAGTTTGTGAATAGTGCCCAAGCCCAGAGATAAATTATTTCTACAGAGAAAAAAAATGTTGCATACCACTGGTAAGACTGTCAACAACACCAGCTTTCTCCAAGTATCTCCGAAACTGCTCCCTTTTGGTGTCCGAAGGCTGTGGAAAGTCAGGCATTTTATTTTCAACTGAGCACAAAACTATCAACTGTCAGGTCTAGATAATGAGAATAAAGCAAACATTTATATGGCAAATAGCATGGTTAAAATGTATTTACACAGGATTGTAAAAGAAACAGCTTGAAAAATACTCTATTGTGTTCATTTTGCATCGATTTGTGT
>NW_019525099.1:206402-238086 GCF_002814215.2 Seriola lalandi dorsalis | reverse complement strand
GCTTATTACCGCAGCTCTTAAGTGGGAGTTGATTTAGCTTAAATAGGTTGTTTCATAAGGAGAAGACACCGGCGCTGTCACCACTGCTCTGCTCCTCGCTACAGCAAACCGCCACTCTAATTGAATAATGCCTCCTCTACATACCTATTAGAGTGCTTAGGTACATAGTGTGCCCCAATAATTGCTTATACAACCTGGCTAATTTGGCCTTCACCCCCTGCGCACGTGCACACACACACACACACAAAGACACTCTCATATATTATATTTATATATATTATACACACACACACACACACACAAAGCCCAGTTTTCTCCAGTGTGTGATAATCATGTTTCTAATAAAATCCACAGTGTGTGTGTTCGTTGTGGGTTAGTATTTTGGAGGATTCAGTGTTTGAGGATCAGCACTATTGCTCCGGTCTATTAGCAAAAACAAAACAAATAGGCCTATATCTGAGTCATATTTTCATGATTTCATACTGCATATCTAATCTGATATTCCTTTAACGTGAATCCATTGGAATCACTGGATTCTGAACGCTATAAAAGTGCAAATAGACCCACACTATAAAGGATTAGTGTTTCATTAGCATATCACAGAGAGATATTTGAGAACGCGTGTTCCAATAATACAAGTGCCATGGTGTTTTAGTGTGGAGGTGGTTACGATGGGAGGAGGTTCGGATAAAGACATTTCGATTAACGAAACGTTGATCCGTTTCCCTGTCTCTGTTGGCTTTAAGAGATTATTGCTGATGCAACAGTGCGATGGCATGTGAATTGTGCACCACTGTGGAGTGGAACCTGTGCCAACTCTCTGTAAGTGAACAAGGCGCCATGGATTTTTGCCAGCAACAACATACTCCCAGGGAAGCCAAAGTTGGCCGTCAATCATGAGCCCTCAAATGGAAACGCACCCATTTCTCACTAGCCCCCCATTTTGTCAGACAGATGCACCGATACTCATACACGTGCGAACACACACACAAAGGCTACTGAAGGTGAAGGAAAAAAAAAAAAAAAAAGGGGAAAATACTTTTAGGGGAAAGTTTGAACAGGCCCCAGAACATCTTGATTAATCCTGAGCAGCTCACCTCATGAACAGCATGGGAATTTTACCAAGTGTCTTGCCTTGGGTCAAAAATGATCAGGTTAGAATTTAATTTTACTCACTGGACAAAATTCTAAATGGAGTTTGTATCTGCTAGACATGCTGCACACAAGCATCCATCACCATCTTTAATAAATCCCATTTTATTTTATTTTAAATTGCAGGATCTTTAATTCAGTTAAATGTGTATTGTATGTGTACAGTATAGTGGGCAGCAATATCTGTGTCCCTCTTACATAATATCCCTCTCTGGTTGTATTAGTCAAATCTTTATTCTCACATGTGGTACATTTTCCATTTCCCACTGCAGAGTGTCTACAGGGTGTCAGCTAGTAGTAACAGGCCAAACATAAGAACAGCAAGTATGACATAGAATTCCTTAAACTTGGTTATACTTTTTTTGAAAGAGAAACAATGGAGCCTGATCTAATATGAACCTTATCTTAAACCAACCTGATTGAATTGAAAAAGTTTTCTTATCTGTTCATGATTTCTAGCATATCATCTGTTTCATTACCCTGCTTATTATTAGACTTATTAAGATGGTATAGTGTAAAGAGTATGCTTGAATTAGTTTTATTTCTATTGCAATACTTTGGATTTCATTATGTTTTTAAGGCCTAACTGTACGTTCCTGTTGCAATACCTTTCAATTTGTTGGATTCTAAGGCCCAAATGCATCTTATTTATGCTTCATCTTACATTGTAAAATAAAACTGTGTTTAGTTAGTTATACAATGTATGAACTATGACTTAACTACAGAGGAGGGCACCAAGGAAAGACTGGTCATAAAAAGTACTGAATGTTAACCAAATATGGATTGCTTACAATTGTGAATTAACTGAAGGAATGATAATGTAACTTAAACTTACAATTAAATGATATAAATGGTATAAATTAAATTAATAATTACACATCTATATTCATAACAGCCTTATTACACTCATATAGTCACAACACAAACCAATATGCACATACACAAAATAAACTCTCCATCCAGACACATAATGAAATAAAAATAATAAAAATCACTCAGCAAGCACACTCACATACAGAGTATACATTTGTGCAATGTGTGTTTACGTGCCCACATATACACACAGCCCTGTGGGTGCTCTGGTGTGCCACCCCGCTCTCTTTCCCATGCGTGCTTACTGTGCCCTCTGGTTGGCGGTGATTGATGACGGCCATGGAGAGGCAGATCATTTGTGTGGCCCCATCTACACAGGACGTAAATCAAATCAGCTTCGCTAATGATTCTCAGACGTTCATCTGGCAGCCACGGCCAGAACCCTATCGGGTCTTGAACGGAGGGACAAAAGAAACATCAATACGTCCCAGAACGAGTTTATTTGACCATCCGTCCCAGGGATTGACACCCATTTTCTCAAAGATTTCTAGGTGAAAGAGAGGCACCTCTGTCTAGGAAAAGCAAGGCGTCATCATCTGCGCTGCATCCCAAGTGTGTAATTGATGCATGTGTGGTGTGTGGGCATGCATGGATATGCATGTTTTTAGATGTGATGCAAGGTGATGTAATGTAGCTGAATAGGGGAAAAGATTGCTTCATTGGAATATCTGATATCAGCTCTGCCAGGGTGTGAATCTCAAACATGACAAAACAATCAAAAAGTTATCAGTGGTGAAGAGAATGAAAACTCCAGACCCAACACACCATCTCTGAACCGGTCTGTGGATACAGTCCTGTTGCTAGCTGTGATGTGATGGATAACCCTGGCAGGCAAGAGGACCTCAGCCCTCAGGCCTCCGGGGGTGACCCATTACAACTTTTCATTAAAACGTCTGTCCGATGCACCGCCTTGATTTGTCCATAATTTATGATGCCATTACTAGCTAATTAGTGCCAGGATCCCTCTGCCCTGCTCGGCATGCCAGGCCCTTGGCAGTTAAGAGAGGGCAAACACTGCTGGCTTTAGCTGCACAAATACTAGCAAAGGCTACTGTTACCAGTCAGGGCTTCACTTTCCTTTTAAGCTGTGGTGGTTAAAGGCCAGTAAATACAGTACACTGCCACATCAAAAACATTATACTAATATATCCCACCACTGCTACCATTCAAATTGCGATCGTTTGTGAATTTACATTTTAATTTGTGCAAATGTGGTTTGAATTATTTTCATTTTATTTTGGTGCTTTCAACTCCCAGTCATTGCTACACGAGTACACTGTGGTTCAAAGATGATTTCTCCTCAGATTTACTGTTGATAAGATTTGATGGTTCATTTCTGCAGGTGTTGCACTTCCACAGCTATCACTGGCCATGATAACAGAGTACTCTAAACAAACCACAAAAGAAGCCGAACCTGACCACATGATTGGAATGGAAAAGGTTAATCAGTGACACAGAGCAACAAACAAGTTTACAGTTTTTGAAGCAGTGTCATTAATAACTATTCTTTATGAATAAAAAACTGAATTAAAATCTTGATTCCTTTTATCTTTACAGTTATTTGACCCCAGCAGAGAGTCACTGTAAAATTCAAAATGTGCATCATCTGCATACAGAGCAAATGCTTAACAGTAGCCTAGCAGAGCGGAGAGTGACTGTCCTCAGCAGCTTGTCTATAAGATTGGAGGGGAGGGGGGGTCTCATCAAAGCCAGTGCACTCATGCATGAAAGTCAATCCACTGCTTGTGTGTGTTTTATTTATTCATTAGTGACACGCGGCTTGAAAAGGAAGAAGAAAAAAAGACAAGAAAGTTCCATTCAAATAAGCATGGCATCCCTGGAGCGGGACTGTAAGAGAGAGAGAAGAGAAGGGGGGAGAGATAAAGAGTGTGTGTGTGTGTGTGTGTGTGTGTGTGTGTGTGTGTGTAGAAAACAGGGTGCTAGAGAAAAGGGAGATGAGGGAAGAGTGGGATGACTTCTTTTAATTTGGGGAACCCCTCGGGGGAAATCGAGCCCGTGAACACGCAATTACGACAGTCATCAGTGAAGCGCGCACGTGAGGAAGTGGGGCGTCGAGTGTTAAAAAAAAAAAAGAAAAGAAAAAAAAGAAAAACAAATCAGGATGGAAAAGGAGGAAATGATTTGAAGTATTATTATCTCAAGTCACAGCACACCAGCCCTCCCCCCATTGATAATCACTCACATACATGGACAAGTGTATACATACACACACACACACGCTCATGTAAATCTTCATTGGCTTCATTTCAGGAATGATAAATGTAACTAATACAAAGGTAATCTATTACAATTAAATGACAGTTTTGGGGGTGGAGGGAGGGGCAAGTTCATCATCATTGGCCAATTATCATCTTATTATGGGTGTTAAATGACCTCATATTAGGGTCAGCGCCCCTCATTTCAAGGGAGAAAATAATTGTTAACCTCTGTAATAGCGACACAGAAACTATTTAACACACCCCAGGGGGATCTCTTACGTCTCATACGCAAACTGCACCAGGGCATTGGCCAGAAGTTCAAATGTTTTACTATAAAAAATGCTGCACTTCCAACTTGACTTTCATGTTGCCGTACCTTAGGTTTATCCAACAGATGCATCAAATTAAATACATGACATGGGATGTTTACATATCCTCTGTTAACCGGCTGTAAAGACTATATCATATCATATTTTTGTTTGTGTTTTATAGAATATCTTACATCTGTGTTAGCATTATGCCATTGTCCTTATTTAACATCATTACACAATTCAATTGACCTGCCTGTGAAGTCTGATTTACATCGGCTGTACCATTAAACTGTGACCAGTGAAATGCGCAGACGGCAAATTCCAAAGCAATTCCAAAACGGAGACAGTGGCTTCTAGTTTCTTGCCAATATAAATCAGCAATAGTTTTGATATTCTACTAATAATTTATGTAATTTATTAAGGATGTGAGGATTTTCTGCTTTGCTCAGTTTTATTCCATTAGAAAATGGAGTATCTTTAGTTTTTTGACTGTTAGTTGGAAAAAACAAGTAATCTGAAGAAGTTTTGATGGACATTTTTCATTTTTTTCCTGACATTATATAGAATAAATGATTAAAAAATATTAAACAATAGATTAATCAATAACAAAATTTAAAAAAATCTGTCGTTGCTGGCAAGGATTTCACGCTTAGGTTAACCGATAACACTGCAATTCAGAGCACCAATTATTCACTTTCATAAATGTTTTACATCTACTACAGATTTAAATAAGAGTTTTACACATCCATTGTTTATTCTGCTTGCTCCACTAAAGTACAGCTATGTTGATGTTGGAATGCAGTTATGAGTGTACAAGTTGTCAGGCTAATTAATAGATACTGTAACTGACAATGGCCATCACAGAAACCCCCCTCCCCCAAGAAAACTGCATTCAGTCTTTAATCTGACACAATCTGGAGAGACACATCGTCAATAACAAAGGTGATCAAATTAACTTTTTGGTTTGGAAATTCAATATTGCCAAACACATGACTAAGGTAAAATTCTCATTAGATTGCACCAGAATTTGACTTTTAAAATAATCACATCTTTGGCTCATGGCAAGTGCAATAAACTTACAGGAAGTCTGAGATTGGAGCATCTTTAAAAGTTGATTCCCTTTCAAAAACAGTGCATGTGATGAAAATGGAAAATCCTCTGAGGATATATCCTGCGCTGCACTTCCCCTCAACAGTTCACAGGAAGAGACAAGAGACTCGGTAAAGTGTGTTTTCCAATAACTTTTTCTTTTGAGTCAGGTAAAACCAAATCCATTTAGCTTGTAGATAACAGTCAATCTTATATGAATGACTCTCCTAAGTCAGCCTGGGGTATATGATTTTAGGAAATCGCTATTTGCAAATAACTTTCAATTCCTTTCCAGCTTAAATCAAGTTTTTCAGGAAATTCTCTTTGTGGTTTATTGCATCTGGCTGAGTGGCCTTTATTGTGTGCTGGCTCTCAGGTGGGCTTTTATATAGGAAGGCCGGACCCCGGGGTCCTGTGTCGCCTCCGGCTTATATTGAGACAGACACTGAAGTGACGATCTCCCCCAGTATCCTGACTCCCTCACTCAGCGAATCCTCTAAGTGAGTTACCTGTCTAGGAAGGTGGCTTAGATAGAATGAAACACTCACTTGTCACTATTATTAACCCTCTTATACCCCCCACCCCTCCCTCCAACAACCCCCACCAAACCCCACAAACCTAGCACTATCACTAACCCTCTATTCTCACCCAACAAAATCCCCATCTTTCTTTTCTTTTCTCCCCTACATTAACCCGCAATTCTCCCTATCACAGCCCCTGAAGCCAAAATCATCTCCATTTTGCATAATGCTCCATTTAAACTGATAGCGATGACATGAGCGGGAGGGCACTCGGAGTGAGTTGGAGAGAATGGGGGAAGTGATGAAGCTTCGCCCTCTCTCCCTCACTCTCCGTCTCTCTCCCTTTGCGGCTGGCTGTGACCCCTGGTGGCAGTTATTATCCACAAGGTCACAGTTGGTCCCTTGTCCCATGAGCAGGACACAACCCCTTCCTAATGTAGTCCCTCACTAGGCCTGCTCCTGTGAAGCCCTATACTCACCGCAGCACCCCTCCTCTGCTTCTTCAGCACACATACATAACACACACACACACCGTACACAGCATACCCTGCCCGTCCACCCAGCAAGATTTCCTCCCTTCAGCCACTGCCTTGTGCAAGTCAACTGTGGTTCCTGGAAGCAGGAGGAAATGTGATGTAAGGCAGTGAGTGATACCGCTTCATGACATAACACATTATGCACGTGTTACACTGTAGTGTTTCACTTGTGTTTACAAGCTGAACAGTCCTTTTTGATGCAAAAAGTTAGTCGATTAAACAATCAATCAACAGACAATCACATTTTCTATAGAAGAATTATTTGAGTCATTTACCAACTTTAGCTTCTTTTATATGTTTTATATCACTGTATTTTAAATACTTTTAGATTTTGGCCAGCTGCTTGGACAAAACAAGCATTTTGAAGATCTCAGTTCTGGGAAATTATGATGGTAATTTTTGACTTTGCAATTTATAGACTAAACAAAAAATAAAATGATTAAAAAGGTCCTAAAAACTAAGTTAACTAAAACTAAGGTATTTACTTATGCCTATAGGCCTGACGGACAAACCCCAATTGATTTTGACATTCAATTAGATTAGATATTAACACACTGAATTACATAGATACTGGCCTGGTCTTTTTTATAGTCACAGTGAAGCTTTCCACCACTTGATCTTATTACTAAATATTTAATATTTGCAGTACAGTTTGTAGCTCATTACATAGAGGAGTGGTTCGATATGGGGGATACACAATACTGGAACACAGAGAGGATGATTAGTGGGATAGGAAAGAAATAACATACCTACATTTCTTTTTGTTTAGTGAAATACAGGATAGTGTTATCTCTACAGGCTTGTGAAATTATAAAAAATTAAACAGTCTCAAAAAGAAGTCACTTTTTGGTCTCAGGTTGTACTGAATCACACAACCTGAGACATTTAGTCATTACTTTGTTTTCATATGTTCAAAAACCAAAACGTTAAGAAACCAGTGGTATACAGAGTAAGTACAGATAAATGCAACTCCCTAAAAGTACATTTCACTCATTAGGCTACTAAACACTTTCCAACTTTCTTGGCACACCTGCACTCACAGTTAGCTGTTCTCTTGGATGCAATCACTGCTGCTGCTACTGATGGTGTTGACTTAATCATAAATATTAAGCAATATGTAAGTTGCTCTGAATAAGACCATCTGTCAGATGCCATAAACGCAAATGTAAATATAAGCAAGATTCTAGATATGAGGTTTTCCCTGAGCAGCAGCATTTTGTAGAGGTTTGGTTGATTTAGGCTGATTGGCCTAAATCAACTCATCCTAACTGTCAACATGTATTCTGTTTTGTATCAGATATTACGAAGAAATAGAGCAAAAATCCAGAAAGACATTTTTAAAAGATTTCAGACAGAAAACAATGACAGAAGCAAGCTCAGGCGACATCTCTATCTGTCTCTCCTCGTGTGACACATTCTTAAATATTCCAATCGAGAAGTGGGCAGAGACACAACACAACCTCATGAATTCAAATGGCGGATGCCCTGAATGCCAATGGTTTCAGTCTTTCCTGCTGCTACCAATTTATATTTTCCATATGGGTCCTTAAACGGCAAATGGAAGTCAGTCCATGCCCTTCTATCCCTCCCTGCTTTCCCCCTGGGGACGAAGGCGGTCAAAAGTCAAGGAAATTCTGATTCTTCAGCACAGCACACCAAGGGCACCTAAACACAAACCAAACAGCTCCCACAATGCCTCAGTGTTGGCAAACTTGGGCTCCCTCCCTCAGAGATCTGCTAGTATTCTAAATGGTAATTATTATACACACACACAAACATACACACACACTGGCAGGCATGCATACACACTACCTGGACTGTACAGATGAAATGCAAAAGACAAAGAGGAGAAAGGGAGGAGTTCAGCAGAGGCAGAAAAGAAAATGAGGTGTAGTAAGAAAAAATGGAAGAAGTGTAACAAACCAGAAAAAGAAAGAAAGTAGAAAAAAGTAGTGGTATGTAAATGTGGAGTCAGAGAGTTCAGGAGGAGAGAGGAGGTATAATGTGCCTTGCTGACCTGGGGGCCGCAGGGCTGCGTGTCCAGGGGCCAGTGGGGGACGGTGACCAGATCTCAGCGGTTATCATTATGTTGAGGGGGAGGTCTACTCCGTCCTTCTCTCAATCCCTCCCCCACTTCTACCTCAGACTCTATTTCTCTCCCAGGGCAAAGGTGAGGTGGCCTGGGGAGCGGCGGAAGGTGAAGGGTAACACAGGGCAAGCTCGAGGTCGGCGGTTGTCGTTAGCGATGCAGCTTGACCTGCTCACCCATAACTTGAAGTTTTACTCCCCAAGTTTTTTTTTTTTTTCCTCCATCCTTTTTGACGCACACTGTCGGTCTCTCACCGCTGCCACACCAAGCTGGGAGAGATGAAACGTCCCCTCCTGAATTTTAATAGGTCAAACGTTCCATTGAGGGAACTTGCTGGGTTAAGTTTGCCAAAAAGTCTTGGATAGAATGAAAAAGATAGAATGATTGAAATGATGACTTTAATCAGATTTATTTGGAGCGGCAATGTTGTGCATGTTTATTTATCAATCTCTGCATCTATAAATTTCTACAATAAACAGAATATGAAAATACAGCTGTCTATGCACAGAATATATGATGTTATGTTATGACTTTTTGCTGCTACAGAAATTCAGTAACACAGCAGAAATGATTACAGATGAAACTTATCTCATTTTATCGCATCTCATCTATGATGCTAGTACTGATTGATTCTACAGATTCTGAATAGTAAAATAAAATAGAAACAGAGGGCAGAAAAGAAAGAATGAAGAAAGGAGTTCAAGTGGGAGATGAGAAGGTTAAAGGACCCATACACCTTAGATCTATGAGATCAAAAACACACACACACACACACAGACATGCCTGTCTAAAACACATGGCACTTTCCACAGATTAGAAATCATCTCAGTTTACAAAAGCCTCGCCGCACAAAAGGTGTTCTTTTCACAGAGACGAGGCCATTGGCGGAAAGAAGAGCCTCAGGCCCTTTCATTGTCAAGCTCTTTCTTTTCTTTTCTTTGCCGCCAACAAACACCACCCTCTTTATCAGTGCAATTACAGCACAAACAGACTCATCATTGGCCCAACTGTCCTCTCCTATCGCCTCCATTTCCACAAGCAACCTAATTAGTCCTAAAGAGAGAAAAAGCCGATGAGCAGAGGAGAGTAGAGAGGCAGAGAGAGAAAAGACCAGCCATCATGTTCATTTGTGTGGGTTTGGAACAGCAATTGTATGTGTTTATGTGCGTCTGTGTACGGGTGTATTTTTCCCCTTTCTTTTTGTTGTTGTTGTCCTCACTCTTTCTATCTCTTTTTTTTTTTCCAGAGAAAGAAAGCCTTCAAAGGAGCGATTGTGCCGAGCGGCTCAAGTGGTCTGTTGGTAAGCGGACAGCAGAGCAACACAACAAACATGGCTGGCACTAATCAGGGCCCCGGCTAATGTAAACAATGTCATTTTTTGCCCTTAATGAGCCAATTTTCCGCAGATACGAGAGGGCTAACAATTGGGGCAGCGCCTTTGATGTGATTCATCTGAAGGTTTGTTTGTGATCGCTTGGCACTTTTTGTTGGAAGCCCTGCGCCCAGCTGCTTTCATCTACCCCTGAAAAGGGAGAGCCACGACTCACTTGGGTACAGAGGGAGGGGGGAATAAAAATAATAATTTTCTTTTCTTTCCCTTTTTTTCAAAAAGACAACCATCCTCCCTCTTTTATTAGAAACTAGTCCTAATCAGCTGACCAGCCCCCCTCCTTCTTGTCTCCCTCCCCTTTAACCGCACACAAACACACTTCTGTAAACACACATACATATACAAGAGCGAAGGAGCATCGTCCATGAGGGATTAAAAAAAAAAAAAAAAAGGATCGTTCATGCCGGGTGTCTATAGCGATCAAATAGCGAACTCATTAAAAGGCACCCCAGTGTGCGAGCGGTGGACACTGACAGGGCCTTCATTAACATGGTGCTGACAAAAGGTGAGGCAGACCAAAGAGGCAGCCGGCGGGCCAGGTGTTGGTGCCGCGGCGCCTTTCAAGATGGCACCATAGCCAGAGGCAGGCGGGCTGGCAAACAGACTCCATCAAATGGCATACTGACCAAAAACAAGTTGGTTCTGGTGAGAGAGAGAGAGAGAAATAAAGAGATAGACAGAGTCAGAGAGATAAAGAGTTTTTTGTTGTGCACTAAACCCTCAAAACTTTCCTTCTGCAGAATGTTCAGGTCAAGCTAATCCACTCCATTTGCTTACAAGCACTGATCCATTTCATAAAGCAGATCACAAAAGTCTCTCTATGACATTCTTAGACCAGTAACATGTCTTGTGCTGATTATCATAATAAAGTGAAGTCTTCAAAGTTCAGTAAAAGGCCAGAGAAGCACACAAATAACAAAAACTAAACAGGAAAGAGGAGAGAGACTGGTATTGATGTAATGAAGGTAGTCAAAGGTAGTGACCAAAGGCAATACATCGCCCCATGTCCAGGCCCATTCCAATCAATCACTGGAGCTGAAGTGAAGTCAACTCCAGGCTAGTCAGTCAGCCAGGCCCCCTTTACATCCACATATATACACACACACATACACACACACACACACACACACACACACCTCTGCCTGCCTCTCTGGCCATGAGTCAGTGGCCCTCTGGGGCCAACCACACACATATACACACACACTGCACCTGCTGGACCCTGCAGTTACCAGCTGTCAACTCCACGTGTTCTGTGCCGTCTGTTTAGTGTGTGTGTGTGTGTGTGTGTGTGTGTGTGTGTGTATATAAAGACTATGGCTGCAGCAAAGTTACACACCTCAGCTGGGCCATTAACAGAGAGGAAGAAAATTTCGAGGGTCCTTCAAGGACATTTACCTGCATTCAACAAATGTTCAAACAAAACTGGCCATCAACAGCCCTTTTTCTCAACAATTAATTCTTGTATTCATTTTGTTACATAACAATGGATAACTGAAGAGTGGAGGTACCTGTTTTTGATTGACAAGGTAATGTACTTATTTTACACCATCTGAAACAATAATATTCAGACAAAGTTTCTATGGAACATGGCAAAGGTAAATAATTTGCCTTCCTGATAATCAGTTCCTCACAACAATATGGTGCTTATCTAATCAAATCAATTGGTTAATTAGTCAATTCGAATAGAAAATAAATTAAAAGAACTATTTTAATAATGGAATAATTGTATAGGTCATTTAACAAACTAAAATACCAACCAGTGGCTTCTCAAATACAAAGTTTTGCTGTTCTTTGAAATCTTTGTAAATTTGTTGAACTTGGGGTTTGAGGTGGTGTGTGAGGCCTCACCTTAGTCTCTTGTGATGTAGGGTGCCCTGGTGGCCTGAGGGTTTAACGCACTGACCACAAACTGCAAAGCCGCCAGTTGCCAGTCATTCCCCATCTTTCTTTCCCCTGAAGTCCTGTCATATCTCTACTATTGACTATATAATAAAAAGGCATTAAATGAAAAAAAACCTTTAAAAACTTGTGATGTGTGTGAACAATTTAATCAATTAATTGAAAAAGTAATTAAAGTAAGTAATAAAAATAACAATATCCAGCCCAACACCAGTGAGTGCATAACCACAAGAGCTGTTACAACATGATATGCAACATAAAAGTACAAACGAACAACTGATGCACCCTGTAACGGTACGAATAACCATTAAACAGTAAAATGGATAGTTTTGGTGGAAAAATAAGACACATTACAGTGTTTACCTCTAGGGCATGACCTTAATCCTGAGCTCCCTCCACCCCTCTGTAAGGGACAGAGAGATAGGAAGTCAGGCTCAGACAACAATGAAAAACATGTCTGTTTTGGGGGGGAAAATCAATAATGTGTTGTGATGTGAAACTGATTCCCCACTGGATTTCGCTGTGCTCTGTGCAAGCCTATTCTCCGTGTGGCCCTGAGGTAAATAGTGTACTTTGTTACAGTGTGTAGCAGTAAGCCTTAGAGACCTGTGCAACGATTAAGCCGCACTGGAGCACATTAGCCCAGGCCATGTCATGGCAGGCTGAAACAGGCCTGGCATGGAAGGAAAAAGGATGAAGAGAGGGGTACACCAGAGGGAAGGAGAGGAAAAAAGGGATCAAAAGAGAATACAATTTAAAAAATTTAAAAAAAGAAGACAGGAAGGTAGGGAGAGGAGAGAAATGTAGGGGTAGAAAGGAAAAGCGATAAAATAAACATTTGTGAAACTTCATGTCGTACAGCTTCTGCGTGCATCACCATACAAGACTTCATTCCTACACAGACGCACTCTCACGCCCAGAGAAAGACAAGACGTATAGCAAATCCAAAGACACATCATGGTGTCACTGCTGACAGTAAAGAGAAAGACAGTAAGGATGACTCACAGGAGCGATAGAGAGGTGGAGCAAGCATGGAAAGAGGAAAACAGAGATGGAGAAAGTGACAAATTCCCTGCTGATGGCTATTTACAGGCTATTTCCCCTAACCGCAGAAACCCATGGTCTGAACCCCCTTTCTCATTTTCTCCTCTTTACTTATCCCTCTCCTTCCTTCTGTGGTAAATTTGTCACTTTTGCATAATGGTGCTATACACTGGTGTGGAGTGGTGTGAGGCGTCGGTGGAAGTGGGATGGCAAGATGAGCGACCCAAGGTGTGATGGAGAAAGTGGAGATGGTAATGGAAGAGAGGACAGAGAGGAGTTGATAGCAGCAATTCCTTCCTCAATCTCTGAGGGAGAAAAAAAAATTCTGACCATCTTCCTGAACCCCCAACCCCCTCTCCTTTTCTGTCCCCCTTTGCCCCATCACCCACCTCTCCCCTCTATCCCCCCTCTCATGCACCACCCCTCCTCTTTTTCACTCTCTCCTTTCTCTCCTCTGCCTTTGCCCACCCCTCCACCCCCCCTGTGTCTCTCCAGGAGGCAGTTGTCAATCAAGTGCGTCTCCCACAATCCCTCTGGAGCTCATTGTGCCCGCGGTCGCTGGCGGAGGCAGGCGTTGCGAGGCGGCGGAGAGCCGCAGATGGAGGGAGCACTGTCAATCATTGTCACTAATTATTAATTTCTGTCACTCAGGCCCCCGTGGCAGCCACGTAGCGGGGGCCTATCACTCTGTCTCTCCCTCCCTTCCTTCTCCATCCTCCTCCTCTCCACTTATTCAGCAAGTCGGTCTGCATCCCTCTGTCCCTCCCATGTTCAGTCCCTCTCTCCCTCCCTCGTCCCTCGTTAAAGTCTCTGCCTCTCCTTCGCCTTTGCCTCTTTCGCTTAGGTCGCCTGTTGTTTCCATTTCTCCTTCCTTCCTCTCTCTCTCACACTGCAGTCCACTCTCTCTGTCCTCCTCCTCCTCCTCCTCCTCTTTCCCCGCTCTGTCTCACTCAACACTCCCAGGGTGAGTTGATTTGGTATGCCACCCCGGCCACAAAAAGTTCAACCTTTCATTATGTGGTGCACGTGCACTCAGAACTGCCCCCTCTCCTCTCCCCCCCTCTCCTCTCCCATCACCAGGTCAGTCCCCTTGACTCTCTGCTCCCTTTTAATTGTATTCTGCCCTCCACCCCACTCAGCCTCTCATTTTCCCCATCTGACCCCCCCTCCCCCCCAACACACCACATCCAACTCCTCCTCTAATTCCACAAGAATCCCAAAAAGACATTAAAAAGACCTGCTTAGCTTTTTTTCCCTTTCTGTCTTTTTTTTTAGCTTAGACTCGGCAGGTCTCTGCTGAGGTTCTGATTGATTCAGTGAACTTGGTGTTTTCAATTTGCACAGCGGCGCTTTCACTTGTGATGTCACTGTGATGGCGGCTAATGAGGGAGGCCTGACCCGCATGTAGTTGCGACTGAGGACGGGGCCGGTCCACTCCACTAAGGGTTCTGATCCGCTCCCACCCTCACCTCATTACCAGAAGTGGTGGGCGGGCAGGCAAAGAAGAAGCGTGAGAGAGAAAGAAAGACAGAGAGAGAGAGAGAGAGAGAGAGAGAGAGACCAGGGGAGAGCAAGTGAGAAAGTTGGTGATTAGGAGTTAGAGCACACACTACACACACATTCACATATAGTCATGAAAACCCAGCATAAACACAGGCCCACATCGTGTATGCACACACAAATGCTATACATAGTGCATTCGTACCAGACACACACACCTCTTTAACCACGCTGTCTACTGAATATACATACACTCATTTGATAATATGCCCATACAAGCAGTTTCAGTCACACACATGCATAGGTGAACACACAAATACAATATCTTTTATATCACATACCCGCTCATACGCAATAGGAAACACACACACACGTTTCACATTTACACTCGCAAAAACTCACACAACTCAAATTTTAAAAAAAAACACACTTTATATCACATACACACAGCAGGTGTGCCGACTCTCACACACACTATATACTTCTTTCCCTTGTCTCCTCGAGGATTATGATTCACGACAGACCTATGCTGCTCTAATGAGGGGATGAGGAAGAGGCCAGCTGGACACCACTGATCCTTCACCTCCCTTCTCCCTCCCTTCACTCCATCTATACCTCTCTCCATCCGTCCATCCACCCACGCACACACCCATCCCTCTGTCCCCACAAGCCCCTGCCTGCCCCACAGTCCTGCTCTGCATACAGCCATTAGCACCCTTCTACCCCTAACCTTCTGTCTCCCTGCACCCTCCTCCTCCTCCCACCTCCTCCTCCCTCTCTCTGGTGCTTGTCTGTCTTTTTTCCTCCGTCTCCTTTCTTTCCTGTCGCTCTTTTTTCCTCGGCACATGTCACTTTTCCTTTCTCTTTTCCTTGTCTTCACATCTCTGCTACCCCCCCCTTTCCCTTCCTCCATCTCCTCATTCTCATCTCCTCTTACCTGTCACTGTCTTTCTCTTCCCATCTGATTGTCTCTTTACTCCCTTTATCTACCATCCCTCTCTCCGTCGCAAACCTCCTCTCTCTCCCTTCCTCAGTGTGAGTGTGTTTATGCATTTGTGTGTATGTGTGTGTGTGTGTGTGTGTGTGTGTGTGTGTGTGTGTGTGTGTGTGTGTCAGCATTCAGCACCTCAGTGGAGACAGGGTTTATTGGGGTAATGCATTTATCACTGCTGCAAGCCAGGGCCTCACCTCCTTCTTTGAGCCAGTGAGTAATGAAAATGGGATCACTTCTGACAACACTCTGCAACACACACATAGAATCACACAAATGCACTCCTACGCACATACACACACACACAAAAAAACGCATATCCATGCTTGTCACTACAAAACGCTCAGATTTAACACACAAGCTGATACACAACACCATGGCAACCCAGACCTCCGCAAACAAGCAGAACTACACATGACACTACATACATGACACTCAGCACATACTCAGACACACTGTTTCCAATGATGTGGCCTTTTGTTCTTTATATTACATAACATTACTGATTGTGTTTGAGAAACTGCAGTAAAAACAGTTGCTTTGTAGTTAATTGATTACTCTGGGCAGCTAATTAACAATGTTGCATTAATTACACAGAGATGAGAGGCACACAAGCCGGAGACGATCCATGTTAAACCTTGAGGAAGACAAATAGTTACGATATAGCCTTAATCTTACTGAAGAGGAATATTTTAATATGTTCTAAAATCCCTCTAAGTTACATTATCTCCTCATCTATCAAGTGTTTAATATTGTTTACTTTATTATCTCTTTGGAGGGCAGAATAAAATATGGAAACTATGAAGACCTATGGAACATTTTCAATTGTTAGAAAGATGCTTTTTTATTGGGGAAGACTCCAGAGGATATAGATGCCAAAAATCAGATGGATTTTCTTGGGGTGTTGCTGCTGAATGCAAACAGGATGATTACAGTGTTATGGAGAAATGTAAAGCCACCAACTGTCCAACAATGGAGAGAAAGGTTAAAAGGTGTATATTAATATTGGAAAGCATAACAGCCAAACTCCACCTAAGGACTGATGTTCTCAATATTAAGTGGGTACACTGAGACTGATTAAGGACATACATTTTCCATAATCTCAGTGGAGGTGAGGAGTTCGTCTGGTGCAGTCTACATATACAGCTGGGACTTTAGTATAAGTGCATATACAGTGACGGTACAGTGACAAACAAACCTCATCTTCGTTAACCTCCACAGTTTCCCAACAGGCATATGAAGAAGTGTATGGTACTCGAAAAAGATGCGACACTTCCATCTGTTACATGATTCATGAATCACATTTGCATGTTCACTTCTATATGATCACATATAGAAATAAAGTGGGGTTAAGTGCAAAAGAGAAAAAAAGAAAGATGCTCAATATTTTAAAATGCACCGTCCCACACCGAGGAACACTTTGGCCTTGGTAGCAGATGTGTTTTGCTCTGCAACGGGATTAATCTTCACACAGTCTGGACAAATTATACATTGTTTGAAAGCTCTAAGTATTCTGATTCTATCTGCGCAAACCATTTTAGGATCCCGACACCAGTGCAACACGTGTTGATACAGAATTGATTCAGACTTGTGGCTATAGCTCCTAAGTGTTTTCCACACTAAAGGTACGACAACAGGCCTTATATTCCCTTTTTTATGCTACAAGAAAATTGGCAAAAAAAAACTACCTCTGTAACTTTGGTTCAATATCTCTTATACTCACTCTGACTTTTTGGTTGTAAAATTTAAAGAGTAATATTTCAAAGAAAGACCAGGCTTATTGCTGCGATCAAAAGTGTTGAACAGTTGTCTTGGATACATTATTTTGAGGCTTTTGTGCAAAAATGTTAAGGAGTTAAAGTGATGTCATCAACATTAAGTAAGGACTAAATGAAGGTTAGGTAAGGTTGCTAATGCAGAATGGACACAGATGATGCAACGTCAAATTTGAAACTAAACCAGTCATCAGCAGCTTTGACCAGTTCCCAGTGATATAGTCATTTCCCCATTTAATTGCAAAATTTCATAACTAACAGTTTCAGCTAAGCTATCTGTGCCACCATCAGCCCGCTGTCACAGTATTTGTAATCATGTTTCATCAATATACACACAGCTGTTTATTAGATATACAAACTGCAGCATAAAAAACAATCATAAAGTTGACTCAGCACCTTTCACAACAGTTCCAACACGAACTAAACTTTCATGAAGGGTTTATTGCAGGACTGCTGTTTTAAACTGCTTTAGTTTTAGCTAGGTGTTCCTAGTAAACTGACAACCAAGTGTATGTTGTAATATAGTGAGGGTTTTTTTGTGGAAGTTCAACTAAGAAACTGTGTCTAGAAAAACCAACTAGAATGCACTTTTTCATATTTTTATATAATATGATAAAGTTTGGGTATGAAAACTGAATGAATGAACCCAACCCTAAACCAAATGCCACTCTTTGACTTTAATATCCCCCAAGCACCAATACTGAAACACCACTGTCCAAGTATATTACCCAACTAAATTAAAAACAACATATTTCTTGCAGAATTGAAAGGCAAGGTTTCCAACTATTGCCGCTGTGGTTTTCTAGGGAGAAACAAATCAGGTAAGGATCAAGTGTTAATGGCCAGGGGTGCCTGTCTAATCCCATTTGGTCTGGCAATGTCGGGAGGGTGGGGGAGGTCTTCACCAGTTTAAAACGATACCATCACCACAGGTATTCCAACTAGGCTCAGATTGGCCTTGACAGAACAAAACATCGCCGCAGCAAACGACTCAAGCACCTCCCACTACATCAAACTCAAGAGGACAAGGTCAGATCAGCAGCGACATAAAGTTTAATCTTAGAAAACAAACTTCTCTTCAAACTGCACCCTTAAACGCAGTGTATCGCAGCAGAGGAGAGCGTTGCTAATACACCAAGTGGTGCATGGAGAGCTTAAGTCAAAGGACTGCTGACTAATGTGCCGAAATGGTTGAAAATACTCTGTGGTATTGCAGATGGCAGAGGTATTTGTTATTCATATGGCCCTCAAGGTGCATCCACAAGGCTTGCGTGGAAGTGTGTGTCTGCATGTGCATGTGCAGATGTCTATGCGTGTATGCTTTTGTGTGTGTAGGTGTGTGTGTCTTGTGCTGCATCCGCAGTGCTGAGGATGCCATTAATGCTTGCTGCTGATCGCCCTCCCACATTTAAATAACAATAGTGCAGTCAGAGAAAGCATCGGTGTGAATCCAACCCGCAAAACACCCAGGAGCTGCAGGCCCCTCTCCTGTTGTGTGTGTGTGTGTGTGTGTGTGTTTGCGCGCGCATGTGTGTGTGTGTGTGTGTGTGTGAGTTTAGGTGCACTTGCTTCTGCTCAAACATCCACATACATGTGAGTCTGAGAAAGGGTAGTAAGAGAGAGAGACTGGGAGGAGAGCAAGAAAGACAGCAAGAGAGAGAGAGGCAGGCTGCAGCAGAGTCTAAAATACAGAGTCACTATTTTGTGCAGATAGGTTGTGTGATGAGAAAATACAGGTCCAGGGAGTTGCCCCATTAGCATGTTCTGGTGGCCCTGGCTTCTTCTGCGGATGAGCTGCTCATCTTTTCAATTAATATAGCACTGGGCAAGAGGTGGACTGAGTACTGGCAGTAGGGCTCGAGTTACAATTTTCACCTCAGAAATAATAGATATTTCAACTTTTCCTCTTATTGTGAAGTGGCTTCATCAGTGAGACTATACCAGGTGCAGAAAGTGACTGCAGGACTTTCATTCAGCATTTCTGTCATTATTAATTCATTTGGACAGCTGATTATGAACAACATCAAGCACACTAACATTTGTGCAGTGATCTCACACAAATTCAAAACAGAGATGATACCAAGAAACTTGGAACAGGAAATGTCAAATGTCCTTATAAATTCCAATAAAACATCTGTAAACACATTTAAAAAAAAAAAAAAAAAAAAGCAGCACAAGACGAAGCCCACCCACTAATTACCAGTTTTATATTTTAGCCACAATAAACAAACAGTATTTAATCCATCCACCCTTTTATCCATTATCTATGCCTGCTTATCCTGTGCAAGGCAGCAGAGACTAGGGACTATTCCAGCTCACACTGGACACATCACCAGTCTATTGCAGGGCTGACACATTTTCATGCATATACACAAACAAACCATTCGGGCAACCTAGAGTGGCCACCCACACAGGAGGAAATGCAATTCCATACACAAAGGCCTCAGCAAGGCCCCAGCCAGCTGGTGAAACTAACATCTGAGATCTCTAAAAATTAAGCTATAATCCATTTCAGTACATCCCTAAAACACAAACCCATCATAAGCCTAACACATTCTCAAGCTCCAAGTTATAATTAATAAGATGTCTTTGTCACCACAGACATTTAAGTTGTTGCAAGGAAAAAGTACTAATAACATTAATGACTTTATTCTTCGCAGTAAGTCCAATACCAGGAACCTGAAACCAAAGCAGCTAAATGGAAATTCATCCATCATTAATTCTATTACTAACACCTGTGCTTCTCCTGCTGTATCGTGTCCTGTATAGTGGGGTGCACTGATTGTGAAAACTCAGCAAACAACATGGCGGACACAGGGAAAAGTTTTGAGGGGACTTACCAAAGATGCATCCTGTCCCCTGCTCATGGATGAATTTGCCCCATCTCTCCTTCAAGCGACTGTAGTGTTGATAACTGTCCACCTAATGGATAAAGTTGTTGTTAGCTGTTTCTTGAGCTCACCAGCTAACTTCACTATCCACCACGTCTACAGGAGTTTACTGAAAATGGACTCAAACTCACCGGGGGTAGTGTAGTTCACTTCACACCACTGGTTCCGTTGAATCCAGGTTTCATTTTTTTTGCAGGTGGAGAGCAGGTAGCGTTAAAGTAAAAGTCAGAGTGTAACGCACCAAATGGTCGTTAAAGTAGCTCATTTTCACCCAGGAGACGGTTTGTTGTTGGGCTAACTCGAGCCTCCATTTTCTTTTTTAACCTACACTTCACATTTTGGAAAATATTAACTGTTACAAGATTTTTAAGTAGGGTTTATTTAGAGATAATAAGCGTACTTTACATTACTGCCACGGACTGCTAGTGCAACACCTGCTGCTGCTGCTGCTGTCGATTGTGTTGATGGGCAGGTAAAAGTAACTCACTTCCTGTGGATTTTAGAGCACCTGAAATGACTCCTCTCTTACACATTTCGTAGGTGTAAACTGTTCTAATGGTACAAGAAGTAAACATAATAATAACCCGCCCCAGTCAGTTTTAACCTGCCCAATTAAAGAGAAAGGAGCCCAATTGCAGCCACAAATAGCTGGAGGATGGTGGGATTTTTCTCGAATGCTTTTTTTTAGCAGCAATTTTGAAATATTACCCTATACTATAAACATATTGCTGATTTCCACCACCTGTATGAGTGAGAGCTATGTGCCAACTCTGCTCCCTCGGTAGTTTATATAGGGATGCTTATAATATCATAATTGATGAATCATATTATCAAAACATTGCTCATGTGCTCTTATAAAATAAGCAAAAATGTTTAATTGGGGTCCTGCAGTGTTACATACATTCTTATTTGTTTTTTATTGTTATGTGTATTGTATGTGACTATATGTTATACCTTTACATCCACATTTACATAACATCTGAATAATGAGTCTTTCTGACCTTTAGACAAACAATAACTGCACCTCTCAGCCCAATATATGTCATGCATATGCTGTACATATAGCTGACTCATTGTTTATAATTTGTGTTTGTGGCCAGGAAGGTGTACCTGATCAGATGAATTCTGAATGCACATGTAAGAAGTGCAAACATTTGTGTTTCTGTGCCAGTGCTTCCTGTATTTAATGTAATACTGATACGAATCCCATACAATCCACTGTAACTGCTCTCCCTTTATAATCACAGACACCATTCTGCATCAGCATCCTTCCATCCATTTTTCACCTTTTTCCTCTCCATCCCACACATTTCTGACCCTGCAACCACTACCATCAGGAGCACAAGCGCACACACTCAGGTAGACAAACACACACAAACACTGACGCAGATACAGCT
Source organism: Seriola lalandi dorsalis (assembly GCF_002814215.2). Taxonomy (NCBI): domain Eukaryota; kingdom Metazoa; phylum Chordata; class Actinopteri; order Carangiformes; family Carangidae; genus Seriola; species Seriola lalandi. The sequence goes on along the minus strand of NW_019525099.1, from coordinate 216,409 downwards.
GCAGGATGCAGTCCGCCTCTTCTTGCCTCTCTGTTACACTGTCTGAAAAAGTTGGATGTCACCAAACACCCACTCACTGGCATGTACTGTACATTCACACATAGAAATATACACACTGACATATATAATGTATTGTGCCTTTATGAGCATATGCACATAGCCTGACTGATCTCATTCAGATACTTTCAAGTAGAAGTCATATCATTGTGAAATAAAAGATTAAAAGAAATTCAGTAAAAAAAAGATAAAGCAAGGAAATAAGGGCAGTCAGCAAATAAATTAAGAATACATATCAACTTCTTTCTATGTGCATCTTCTTTTATTTCTCTTGAGATAGGCCACAATTTGATGCCTAACAGTCACAAGTGCACAGCACACATGACAAGTAGAGGAGGGAAGTAAAGAGAGGAGGGAAGCAAAGTAAAAGTGGGATGTGTCAAGAGACTTCTGAAAAAAAAAAAAAACCACGGAGACAAAAGACAGACAAAAAGAGTGAGAGGCTGAGTCTAATAAGAACCAAGAGACTGCGTGCTGGTATCTTGTGGTGCCATTTGAATACAGGGCAGCAGCAGCTGGAGTCTGTGTCGAACAGCTCTGCACTTCACACAGCATCACCATCAGGAGAGCATAGCGCTGGTAGTACTCTGCTGGAGTCTTGCGCTGCTTCACACACTCCCACAGACCAGCCTGTGTGAGCTAGTGTGAGCATGTGTGTGTGTGTGTGTCTGTGAATGACTTGGAGCTCCATGGTTCTCATTACTCAGCCACTGTAATGTACTCGCCTTTCTAGCTTACCGTATTGGGGCTGGTGTTCCCACTGTTGGCTTACAGAAAAGGAAAGGACCGGCCTCACCTCTGTTCTGAATGCATTAGCACACATCACATTTTCAATCTGGACCTCAGCATAGGTTCCCTACTGAATAGTAACAGAGTATATGCATGCAGCTGTGTGTGTGTATGTGAGAGAGAGAGAGTGAGAGAGTGTGTGTGTGTGTGTGTGTGCAAGAGAGAGAGAGAGAGAGGTTGCAGCAGAGTTTAAAAATACCCATACTCCTGTTCGGTGCTGATAAGTTGTGTTATGAGAAACTGCCGGGGCAGACAGCAGGGTCATTAGCATGACTGCCAGATTGAGAGGTAGAGAGGAAGGAAGCAGGGAAGGAAGGGAAGAGGAAAGAGAAGAAGGAAGAATAATACCCCAAGTTTCCAAAGTTTTTTTGAGGGAAACAAGTGAACATTCAGTAATGAGTCCACACATATAATATAAGGACAAATATCATCCTCTGACCTTTCACGCTGTCTTTCTCAGTCACTTCCAGACTTGATGATTGGCACCGTCTGTGACATCTGCCTGCTTTCATCATCTGCCACCACCAAGGTCCACTGATTCCTGATGCTCATAAAGGTAAACTTTCTTTACATTTTAGGATCCATATCTGTGTCAGTGGTGGAAGATACCTGACTTTACTTGAGTATTTCCATCATGTGCTTAAGATTTAATATTATAAAACATACAATAAGCTTATAGAATAAAATTGTTAACGATTGAAATGCTTGTTCCCAACCTTGGTGACCCCCTGAAAAAATATTTGTCTAGACTGGGTCTAAAGAGACAAAATTATCCAATATTCCCCCAAAAGATACAAGGCCAAAAAAATGGACAGAAATTCAATTCATTTCACTTCCTCTGTGACTCTTTGAAGGGCCCTGACCTCTAGTTTGGGAACCACTTGACTAAATTAGCTCGAGCTCAACTTGTGCATTGATGCATGAGTAATAATCAAATAATCTGATCAGTTACAGACACATTTAATTTCATTTTCCTCACCCTAATCAATGTGGCAAAGTTGTATGTGACCTAAGAATCGCTGTTTCTAATGTTCTTTTGCATTATAATCCCCCTCAAGTCCACTCCATCATCTTTAAGTCCACTTCTGCCCAAACATCCTCAGAGGCCTTTTTGACAGCTATTACAAAACTAGTCTACTGCCCAGAAACGTTCAGCACCAAGGAGGCTGTTTATTGTTTTAATAGCAGCTGCTTCAGTATTCTTTGAGCTGCTGCTGCTCCCTTCAGGAACAACAAATCAAGAAAAATAAAACTCGCATGGCTAAAGGACATGCCTGGGCTGTAAAGAGAAAACATCAAAAAAAAAAAAAAAGCCAAACATTACTGGAAAGGCTAATAAACCCAGTGTGTCCCAAAGTGTTGTGAAGGACTTATTGCTGAAATATCATAAGCTGGTTAAGGATGCAAGAGCAAGTTTTCCTCAGATTTCATTTAGAAGAATTGTCAAGGGTCTTTCTCAGTAATATGTGCTCAGTTGTTTAACCCCACTTCTACTAATTGAACTAAATCCTCCCCTGAGAAGAGTGAAGAATTCTTAATATTCTTTGACCAAAAAACGTACAAGACTCAAGAGTTCGGCTTCCACTGACAGGGACAGTCTAACAGATTACAGGAAACAACTCAATAAATGAGTGTAGAAACTTAGTGAATACAGATGCTGCCATGCGGGTCACAAATGGTCACTGTATAGTTTGATGAGTATTGAAATGATGCACTATGGTCTTCACGGTTCCCAGATGTCATCCCGGTTGAGAGAGTATGGGAGCTTGTTACCGAGCGCTCTCCAACACCATCGTCATTCGTCCAGTGGTGAATCCAGAGCCCGACAAGGAGCAGTGGTGGCTCGTGATGGACCAACACCATAAGATGTTGATATGTTGTTTTCCTTTATTTTGTCACCCATTAGTAACAGTCTCTGGAATTTGTGGTTGTTGCAGCTGCACAACCTTTTCTTCAATTAAGAATCAGCATTACAACATGCTGAGATTTACACATCGCTGAACTAAAACAGGTTGCACCACAAAAACTAGTCATTACACAGAGATTAGTTGTTGCTATGCACACTCAGTAACAAGGTGTAAGGGTAGTTTACGGAACCAGCTGACAGCTAACATTCGCTTGCTGATTTATTTCTTGTTTAGACTGAAAGACTGAACTGACCTGCCACTTAATCCAAATTGTTTTCACTAATCATATATTGTATAATGGCAGGATTTTAAATGTTATTTTCCCAAGAATGGTCCATGTTGTGTAAGATTAAGCCAATAATGTTGTTAAATAGTCAGTTAGCTTAGCATGAATAGATATTTACCACTCATCCTAAAATGTATGAATACTATGAAACAAATACACATATTTCCACATGTATACACCTATACAAACATCATAAAATGTAAGAAGTCATACCGATATTTACAAAAAGCTTGGCAGTTAAGTTTAAAAGGCTATATCACTCTAAAAACTACAGCTGTTTCCTAGCAACCAATTTACACATTGCATTACAGTCATTACTAATGAAGACATCCTCTAAGTTTTAATAATGCAATTCTACTTAATAAATCACTAGTGTGAAATTTAGTAGTTACAAAGAAGGATTAAACACATAAATGTAGTGATCAATGAAGAGCTGATACAATCCTCATCCACTCTCACTTTCAGTTCTCCACCGCCACAGTCTATCTAGCTACTGGTGAATGTGCACAGTTTTCCTGAGGCCTTGTCAACAGCAAACCACATGCCTGCATCCAAACTGGCTCACAGCATTTAACCGAAGTTTTGTTAAAATTTGGACAAGTCCAATTGAGGTTATGAATCAAAATAACAGATTTTATTCCAAATTGGACTTTATTTTCTACCAAGTGAGTTCTTTAGTGACTGAGTATTAATCAGAACATTATTAGCATTTTTTTTTTTTTATCAATCTTTGAAATCCTTGGTTAAGCACATTTTTGTGTGTGTTCTTTTTTTTTTTTTGTTAAAACACAAGCTAATACTGCTTCTCATGCCATGTGAGGGAACCATTAGAAGTAGGACACTGACCTGTTTTCAAGCACTGTAAAAACTGGGACTTAACACTCAACTCAAAACTCAAGCTTCTCACACCGAACACGGGTACAACAGCAAGACTCAACGTCATTACAACGTCACAACTGTCTGGTTTCCTCTATAACACTAATGAGCAAGCGGGAAGGAGAGAGAGAGTACCCTGATTAGTCTGGCAGCATCAGTGTCAGACACTCAGCGGGGCGTCCACAGCTCAGTGTGTTTTTCTGTGTCTGTGTGTAATGTGTATATTCAAGCATTGGTACGGCTGCCAGTCCTTGCTTTCTCTGTTGGTTTGGTTTTTTTTGTTTTTTTTCATGCCATCCCTCTATTTCTCACTTTCTTCATCTTTTCTCTCGTTCTCTAAGCTCCAAAAACTCTGATCCCTGCATTCGCTCAGTCTGGCAAATGACTGCAGGGGCTGACAATCCACTGTCAGCACGCGCCGCCACAGTCAATAACGCTGTCCCATGTCACCGCACTACACTGGCTAAAGCTCACATTTCTTATCCCTCCCAAAAAGCGCTGCTTAACAGCGCTTCTCTGCCTTTGCCAATCCTGCTAAACGCATCGCCATATCCCCCTAATATGCCCCTTCCAAAACCCCACCCTGACAAACCCCACCCTGACACGTTTTTGGTTCTCCAAATGACCAGAACATCCTTGGGTGAAGCGAATTCTGCATATTTTAAGGCCAAGAGTAGCACCCAGTGAAATTTGGGACCAAATGTGATGTGCTTTTCACGATGCCCCTGAATTCTAAGCAAGTGATGGGTGACTGATCTAGCTGTCTGTCTGTAACAAGACGGGGTCATGTAGGCTATACTCAAATACACACAGGAATTGCATACACGCATATACACACATGCATGCATGGGGTGCAGTGGAGCTCAGACAAGTGTTACCAAGAAATTGTAGTCTCCACGATAATCCACTTCTCCTCTATCGTGTTCCATTAACCTCACAGCTTACACACACACACTCCTTGTCTCAGCCCACATGGACACACACACACACACACACACACACACACACACACACACACGCACGCATGTCTGTCAGTGTCAGGGCCTGTGTCGTCCAGATCCATTGTATCTGCATGAGGCTGAGATAATGGCATCTGTCGCTGCTCCTTTTGTCAGCGCTGTCCCTGGCCCCTGCTCACTGCTGGTCCCCATTAGCTGGCTGCTGGCCCGCTGGCCCCTCCACTCCACGCTCTGCTGCCTGAGCGAGAAAATACAGGAGAAGCCTGTCCCCTCTTCTAACTCCCTCTTTCGTTATCCTTCTCCCCCTCTCCTGTCTTTATCCAGCTCCTCCCACTGCTGCGGATTAAAGGTAGTTAGTTTGGTAAACTGGAGAGGTGCAAACCTAAAAAGGAGAACATCTAATGTCAGATGCTGGTTTGATAATAGATTATCAAAAGCAACAGAAGCCTGCTGTGCTGTTTCTGGTACTGTATGAGCTATACAGTAAAATGTAGGTAGATTTTTTGAAATTAGGTTTTCTCAGGGTAAATAAATTGTTTTGATACCATAACATGTCTTGAAATTACCCACCCTTTTATTCCTCTAGCATTTACCAACAGGTATTTAAAGTGTGCATCACAGATCAATCAACCAATATAGATTATTTTCATTTTCAACTGATATGCCCATAATTCTTTCCAATTAATTATTTGGCGTATTATATGTCAGAAGATAGTCAAGTGAAATCACAGCTTATTAAAGCCCAAGATAATATCCAAACAACACTGCATAACCTAAGATTTTACATTTATTATCACGTTTAACAAAGACAAGTAGCAAATTCTCCCAACTGAGATGATGGAACGAAGGAGTTTTAAGTATTTTTGCTTTAAACTTGCTTTAAGTCATTAAGGTGATTCATTGATTATCAAAATAGTTGACAATTACTTTCCTGCCCATCAGCTTGATTAGACAAAACAAGCATTTAGTTTAAGTAAAAAGCAAAATGGAGAAGGTTCATAAGAAGATGTGTCACAGAAATAACTTAAAAATCCATCAAAAAACATCAAAAACACAGGTTTGTCAGATAATACCTCATTATTTATGTAAGACTGACCAAGCAAAATTTGAATGTATATAGAATATCTACTTTTATTCAATTTCCACAACCCATACCTTCACCCTCAGGCACATCCCTGGGTATTTGTGTACCAAGGTTTTATTTTTTTTTTTAAAGTTATTTTGTGGATCTCTTGCAACAGACTCACGATTTGTTTTATCATTGCATTTTGTCACTTTATGACTTACTGGGAACTTCATAACTTTTCAGACGTATGCTGTTGAGAGCTGTTGTGTTTGCAGAGCGTAGCACAGTAATGTCAGACAATCTCTAAACTGCCCATCTCAGCACCAACTCCCCTTGTCTATGCTGCATAATTGCACTCACTGGAGCTGCATTGCCTTACAATATAACAAATGAAGTCTGTATTACATTTGTCACCTATCCGAGACGTCTCACTTAGTCACATCATTTTCCCCTCGTCTCTCATAAGCATGGCTAATAAAATGTAAAGATGGGAGATAATACACCACTGACTGGGTTTTATTAAGAACGTAAAGGCAATATCATTGTAGTAATGATAGTAAGACATCTAAGATGAAGGGCGGGCCGGCGGACGGAAGTGAGCGTGACATCACAGGCAAAACTATGTTCTGCTCGCGTTATTTCATTATTGGTTAAGCTTCCTTATTAGGGACAGGGGGCGAAGCAGTGTTGCCTTTGATAAAGCAAGGCAATTTCAGGAGCTGCTACAGTGCCAAATTACAGTTGTACATCATGCAGCTCGCTCTCTACTGCTTCCTCAACTTCACCTCAGTCTTCCTTCTCTCCAGCACACTCTGTATCTGGAAGTACTCTGTATTTGATGTTGATCTCCATGTTGCCTGCACTGTGAAGCAGAAAGACTGAAAGAAGAGTGATGAGCAACAGCTGAAGCAGCAGACAACAGCCCCATCTAGAGACTGTGCTCAGTCACTGTATGACTGAGTGGATGTCTGATGATCCAGGTGCACTAATAGTCGATATTGTCAATATTAAGATATGATTTTATTGATTTCTTGTTCAGAATTTTGGCTTCAATCAGTCTGGACATTTATTCTAACACGATTCGTGTGTTGTGTTTGTGTTATTTAAATTCAACATGGGTTGCTGATATGACTCATGCTATTAAGTGAACGCCTTCATCAAGAATGAACAGACAAAGATAAAAGATGCTCAGGATAAAAGCATCTATCTAGCAATTAGTTAGTCAAGATCAGCTGGAAGCCAAGTCTAACCTTTCGCACTGCTGTCTTACACTATAATGCACACACTTTACACACTTAACTGTTCTGTAGGTTGGTAACGCTGCTATCTGCAGACACAAGACACTTCAACCTTAAGTTTTGTATTCATCTTTTTGAACTGAAACTTAATTGGGTCCTCATTTTATTTGTTGCATTTTATAGTATTGCTATTTATGTTGTTGTATAGTCTTTGGTGCCGTCTATTTTAGTTTTTTCATCCTTTACTTATATATAGTAGATGTTCATAATTTATACCATATTGTAGTTTTGTTGGAAGTCTTTTAAAGTTATCTATTTATGCATCTGTTCTTGCATTTCTAAGGCTGTGACACTCGAATTTCCCTGTGTGGGATCAATAGAATTTATATTATTTATCTTATCTAAGTTAAAAGGACAATGGAAATTACCCTAGAATAGTCTGAGTAATTTCACCTGCATCTATCCTGAGGTCTGCCTTGCACTGAAGTCAAATGACCTTCAAAACATCATAAACATGACCTCTCTCCTTCTCTGAATATGAAGTGACTTGCGGATAAACAAACCATCAGGTTGACAGCCTAACCTATCTGCCATTAGCCCGTCGAGATATCACACTTTGCTTTAATTCACCATCTTTCAGAGTGTCACACTTTATATTCCTTGGCATGGGTAGGCTACATGCGGATGCATAATTTATCTCAAATTAGCGCCTATTTGAGTAAGCATCAAAGCAAGGCGGCTAAGGTTGGAGGAGAGCTTAAGGAACCGCAGGGAAACCATCACCAGGATTAATGCGGGAGATTTTTATAAGAAATTACTGGCTTAATGAAGTGGATAAAAAAGCTGTCAGTGTTTTATTGCATCTAAATTGTGTGGAAGTGGTGTTTAGCTGTCTCGCCTACTCCCCACATAATGGGTCGTGACAGTAGCTGTGAGGCTTATTTAACTTAACTGGTGAATAACTTGCATGGCGAAGCTATTCACAGAGTTGTTTTTATATGCACTAAACCAGAAAGGGGATTTTTTTTTTTCCTTTTTTTTTTCGCCTCCCCATTCTCACTCATTATAACGCCACGTAAACAACAGCAAAATCAAGAGAACTGACAGTTAACAGTCGATCTGGTTTCATATTAGCAAAGGTTAAAAAGGTCACTTAGACTGTTAACATATAGAAAATATCCAGTCGACATGAACTTGACTTCTTCATAAATTAGATGTGAGCTAAAGCCTATGTTTCGTCAATACTGAGTAATCCAATTTACCCTACGGTTATGCTCATACTGAAGGTCCAGTTAATCAAACAGTTCTTCTTTCTTCTTACTAAAGCTTCTGACATTTATAGTCCAACTTGAACAGGGTGTGTAATTCAGCATACAGGTTCAGCAAATGTTGCATGCGTACTGTAAATTTTACAAGCATCAAAACAGTCGCTGAGGTTGGAGAGGAGGCAGAAATGAATGACAATACGAGCGAAGGGAAACACTTGAGCAGTCCTCCAGCGCCATCTTGTGTTTGATTGTTGATCTGCATCATATTAGATGGTAAGAAACAGACTGCTGAAGAGAATCTGAACATGTTCCTGCTCCTTAAATACCAGTGGTAGATGATTTGGTTACTTAAATGACTTTTTGTTCCTTTGGACCAATTATTACAATAACAAAAACAAAATTTAAATTTTCATTTATTTCACACAGTATAGCTCACAATACATGAAGTCAATCATCCATCAAGCTTTGATGTGCAAGTGTTTATTTGCAGGTGACTGATAATGACAAGGTTGAGAAGATTTTGGGGCATGTCTGAAGAAGCTGAGTTATTTGAATACTTTTGCCGAGTAAAAACCAGAACGCCTTAAAATCTGGAACATGAACTGCTCAGTTTTACCCTGCTAAGTTATCATGATAACATTTACGAGTCAGGTTTCTAGACAGGATGCAGCCAGTCTGAGTTCTCTGATATAAACAAACAGACCAATGCGGGCATGACTGTCTTATCTTGTCACCCTGATGGCAAAATGCAAATCTGGTCTTTTTTCTTCTCCTTTGTATTTAACTGTCTTGATTAGTTTCACTTCCTTACTTTTAAATACAAAGAGAAGTGGTATGGTTGAAAACAATAGAAGTTGACAAAACACTGATGTATGCATGCTTGGAATGGGTACATTTTGTTTTTTTTGTGAATCCTACTGATTAGAGCCAAACTAAATACAAAACATGGATTAATAATTTTGGGCAGGGTTGGAACTGTAGGTGGAAAAACATGCAAGTTTTTAACCAGTTCATACCATCATCCCACACAGTCAATCTGGAGTGTGAACCCCTCCATCAGTCCGCACATCAGCCAGACCTAAGACATTTTCTAAGATGGCAACAAATGAGGGTTTAATCATGGTATTTTTAAAAATAATTTCACTGTTTCGGAATCATTTATTCATCTTGGCAGTGCTTTTGTAAAGACCATTTCCAAATTTCCAGCAAAACTCGTCAGAAAGTCAATCAAAAGCTTGATTTTCAGTGGAGCACACACAGACAAGTTACTTTCACTGATTGAAGAGTTTTAATTACGCTAAGCTGCTGTTATTGAGAAGAAGGACATATAGCTTTCCATAAACATCCCTCTCCAGTACAGACAAGGAGCCTAGTCTGGGATCTCATCAAAACCTTTCGTTGACACACACGCACACATACACACAGGCGCACACATACTCACATACACACAGGCGCACACACACTCACATACACACAGGCACACACACACACACAGGCACACACACACACACACACACACACACACACACACACACACACACACACACACACACACACACAC
>NW_019525099.1:157411-206382 GCF_002814215.2 Seriola lalandi dorsalis | reverse complement strand
CATGTGTGTGTGTGTGTGTGTGTGTGCGCATGTGTGTTTGTATGTGTGTGTGTTTGAGAGCCATTCCTGCGGCAGCAGCTAAGGCGCTGTAACAGGACTAGGTGTTATCACTCATTCTGATTCCGTATTACAGCATGACGGATGGGCCCCCGCGGGCCGGCGAGCGTCGCCGCGCGCTTATTACCGCAGCTCTTAAGTGGGAGTTGATTTAGCTTAAATAGGTTGTTTCATAAGGAGAAGACACCGGCGCTGTCACCACTGCTCTGCTCCTCGCTACAGCAAACCGCCACTCTAATTGAATAATGCCTCCTCTACATACCTATTAGAGTGCTTAGGTACATAGTGTGCCCCAATAATTGCTTATACAACCTGGCTAATTTGGCCTTCACCCCCTGCGCACGTGCACACACACACACACACACACACACACACACACACACACACGACCGAGTTAGTTATCGACAGCACAATCCCTTTGTAGACTGCTCACAAAACCTTGTTTTCCCTTCACAAGTGAAACCAAAAAGCGAGTTTTGGGCAGCATTCAGGTAGGGTGAGGTGAGTGGTGGAGAGAGAAAGCTTGCACTGCAGTCAAGCTTTATCTACATAAGGCCATCTCTGAACATGTGTGGGTTAGGACTAGCAGTTCACATCCGCCATCTCTTTTTTTTGTGTGTGTTTTTTTTTTTTTTTTCTTCTTTTTAAATCAGCACAGAAGTGGTCAGGGTGGATTCATCACTAGACAGATTCCTGCGAACTGTCATCACAGCTCGTCCATAGCAAGAGGTTACAACAAGGGTTTGTTTTCCCTCCTCACATTGTTCGTACAGAGAGACCAGCAGCTAAATATCACAGTCTTTGACCGCTTTAGGAAATCCCAAGAGAGAGACTGAACACCTTTTCCTGTCCAAGTGCAGTTGTACTCTCTTGACTTCCTCACAGTCAACACGGTGCTTTGCATTCGCCTGTAACGGATGCTTGAATTTCCCTTCCATCCCAGCTTGAGAAGCCTGACCCCCTCGGTGCTCCAGTGCTGCTCCCACACTCTCCAGCCATCTCTCAGTGCTTTAGGTGCTGGGAGCAAGGGATTGTGATTGGCGCACCAGAGAGCCCACAGTTTAGTAGTCTGTCCTCTACAGGCTCCCTGGCTCTTCTCCGTCTTTCCTTCCCTCTACCCTCTTTTTATTTTTTTATTTGCATCAGTGTCTAGACAGTGTTGCGCGGCGTGCCATTCAATGCAACAGCCTTGTTGCAGGGTGAGCCCACAGCCTGGGAGCCCATTGGACGCTGGGTGGAAACGCCCACCTCGAATACTTCATGGATGGCCTTCCGGAAACAGTGGAAGTTGTAGTCTATCAATCCTAAGAAAGCAAGAAAGATAAGAGTAGTTAATACTTTATTTTGACGTTAAATTTCCTCTCTGTAATAATATCTGCAAACAAAATCAGTCAAAAGTCTGGTAGATCTAATTATGTCATGACCAGAACAAAAACACATAACATTTAGTGAAAGTTAAGAATTTTTCAGACGAATTGCACCATTGATTTAACAGATGAAGATCAGTTTGTAGTAGTGCAAAGGTTGTGAAAACAGTTTCTTTGTGGCATTTAAGGGAGTCAGGATATCTCAGCCTCTGTTACTTCACTTTTTACCAATCTTATCAAAATCTGTCTCTTGTAAGTTGTAACTTCCTAATTTTCCCTTCAGTGTACTTAATTGCAACACATTACAATGTATAGATGTTCTTGTCTTGGCTTCACCCACTCTACATACATGTAGATGCGCACTCGGTGCGACGCTAGAATAACGTAGGAGAGAGAAAATATGAAAACACTTGACTCAAGCCACAACATCATTAGCCAAATTAAGCCAAATGAGGTGCAGAGGATCACAGATTTCCCTGACAGCTAACCTTTGCGCTCAAAACTTTCTTCTCGCAGGATGCAGACAAGGGCCAGGAACTTGGTGACCTCTTTCAGGTACAGCACAGTGGTGTTGTTGAGCTTGATGATGGCCATGGACTCCTTGTCGTAGGCACTGCCGCTGCCATCCTCCCTCAGGCTAGTGTGGCACAACAAAACACCATAGCATTTAGGGGAAAATGGAAAATAAATTGCAGCTTGCCAATGATGTCATTAATTAAGCAAATAAATGCACAAATGAAGTTATGCTTCAATAAAAGCATCATCAGACAACACATGGGTGAACTCTATATCTTAAAGCATTAACAAATTAGAGGGAGAGTAAATTAAACATGCTTTTTTATTTGTTTCAGTATTTAACATGCAAATTTATACAGAAAGTTAATAAATCTACTCTATAGATACTCTTCCCTATGTTTGCAACTCATTTATTATAGAGTTCGCTGTTAAATTGAATGAGGTTGTGTGGAAAGCATTGGCATAACCCAACTCTGACCTCTCTGATAAATTGCTAATGTACAAACAAGCAAACAAAACGCACTCACCCATAGATGCAGGAGACGTCAATGACCACATCGATCATATCACAGCACAGCTCATAGGACTGCATGTCTACAGGAGAGCTGTCTGTGGCGATGTAGATCTTACTGACCACATCAAACAGAAAGGCCTTCTCTATCCCTGAATTCTGTCAGCGACAAAAATGAGGTGAAGGAAGGAGAGGAAGAGAGATGAAGGCATGAGAGACAAAGACGAAGGGGAGTATTAGGAAATTGCATTGTGGTAAAGAAACACAGGACTAATATCTGATGAGTTACATTGGACCTGATAATAAAACTGTAAGGGTGGGCGATATGATGACATGTGGATAAAAAAAATTTGGCAACTGTCAAGAGACATTTTTCATCAGAACATTAGGAAATTGTTTTATCATCTTATTGTTTCATTTTCCTATAATCTTTACACCATGGTAGTTATCCCTTTCATATCTCTGGGTGTGCAGTATTTAGGTCACAAATCAATGACAACGACCGCTTTATGTTGATTTTGGATTCTCATACGATTTTGGATCAATGTGATAATGGAAACACTTTGATTTGACAGGTAGTCAATTAGCTCGATTAGACAAAGACAGACATTTCCTGTCATTGATTTCATCCATTATCTCAATTTACTTTCCAGAAGTTTTCAATACACATGGTGAAATGAGCCAAAAGCTGTGTGAGCATATGGAAGCCAAGTCAGATTATGTTTTGTCTTATCAGTGATCGGTAACGGTCTCCATAGGAACCCTCCCCCACCTTTTGGTACATTTCACTGTGACACATGTAAATATATTGATATTGTGATATAAGGTTATACAGTCAAACTCAGTGCTCTTTGAAGTATTTCTTCATTGCTTAACCATGAAATATATCATCTATACTATGTGTGTATGTATGTATTTATGTATCTATAAAGTCTATAATAGTATATAATTTATATACAATGTTTTGGAGATGTATTGAATCAACTTGAAGGATGTAGTTTGTGGTGCTGTTGAGCTACGTGACATTATACAGAGAGGTGTTTATGTTTAGCCTTCCCTCATTGATAGAAATCGAGTGGACAAAATAATAGAAACACCTGTCGCAGCTATGTCAACTCTCTGGATACATTAAATCCTGACAAACTACATTAAAAAAAAAAACATACAATTATTTGCAGATACTATGTGAAGAAGGACTGCTTGTTGTTCCTTGATCATGTCCTGAGATAAATCTCTGCCAGTGGTCTTTTGGGTTTTACGAAGACTGACACAATTCAAAATATGTTGCTAACAATGTGTGTGTTAGAAATCCTCAGCCTCATAAAAAGATTAGTGTTACAATCATGGCATCAAAACACTGTAAGAGAATCAGAGGAACTGTTAAGCATGAAGTGGCATCAATGCTTTCAGTGACTCACATTCAGTCTGTCACACATAAATCATGGTGTCAATGACAACGTTACTAAAAAAGGTTGGTTGACCAAGAGCTCATGTTTGTCTACTTACAGAAATAAAGATGTTTAGGAGGTTCTCCAGAGTGGGGAGTTGAGGGATGAGCTTCTGCACCACTTTGCTGAAGGCCTCAAAGATGGAGTGGTCATAAATACTTGTCAGGTAAAAGCTGAATGACATAAAGATAAAAAAAAAAAAGAAGAAGAAGAGGTGAATAAGCCGTTACTAAGCTGTCACTTCTCACTTCCTCAAAAAGCATATGGAAGCAGGTAAAAATACAGAAAGTCACAAGATCACATGAGAAACAGATGCTGGATGGTAGAAAAAAAAAAAAAGGGTCTGAAGTAAAACATGTAAACCTGATTCAGACATAAAAACACAGGAATGAAAATACAATTAACAAAACTGATCTCATATGACTGCAGCAAAACCGGACACACATGATTTATAGACGTTGGTTACTAAGATATATAAATAAAAGGCCAGTGTCTGAGGAAACCAGTGGATTGAGCCAAATGGAACTATCTGCATCCACTTGGCAGAAGCTCAACTTTACAAAGTACCAAAGAGCCACAAGGCAGAGCAAAAAAAAAAAAAAAAAAAAAGCCCTCTCAGCTCCGCTATATATCCAGGACCGCCATGGCTGTCTAACCGGAATAAACAACAATCTCACCCCACATAAAACACAGTGCAGTATGTGCCAACAGAGCCCTAGCATCAACAGTAAAGCTGCTGCAGAGCTGACCGAGCTCAACCAGGACAACCTGTTTTATGCGCTACACAACACATTTAGACTCTACACACAGTGTCAGGGCAAAGGCTGTAATTAACGATCATTTTTAGTTTTTGATCAGGGCTCCAACAATCTATTTTATTATTGAGCAACCTACAGATTACGTTTTAATCAATTGATCTTTTTGTCTATTAAATGTCATAAAACAGTAAAAAAAAATAATAATAATAATAATAAAAAAATATAAATAAATAATAATAATAATAATAATAATTTTCCCAAAACTTAAACCCTTTAAAAACCTTAAAACCCCTTAAAAACTTGTGCAATTAAACTTATTATCAAAATTGTTACCCAACTAATTCTCTTTATATCAACAAATTGGTTATTCTTCCAGCTTTATTTTCAATTAACTTGGTGATGACTTGCACTTTACTTGAAAAACTTAAACAATTACTGCATTATCAATACAGTCATCAATTAGCTTTCTGTCTATTGACTAAGCCATTAACCAAGTAATCATGGCTTTTGATTGGACCATTTCCTCTCGTTATATGACGCAGTAAAAGTGTCAGTATTTTCCACACAAAACAACAAATCAAATCACTAAATCTCCTACAGCAGTTAATGGTGTGAATCACTGCAAGTGTACGTCAGCCTTATTTCTACATCTTACATATGTCCGCCCTTTGGAGCCCGAATCATAACAGCTATGGTATCTGAAGAACGGGTCATCGATTCCTCATTAGGAGGTCAGGGAGGAATCTCACAGTAATGCTCAAGAGTATGCAGACCATGCACATGCACAGGCTACTGTGTATGTAACAGAGGAAATTAGCATGAACACTAAAGGCCTCTCACAGGGTTTCTGTAGGGTTCATCAAGTTAAATGTAAGACTTTTTTTTCATACCACATGGAATGCAACACCTCAGTCATGGTCACACACATGGCCAAAGTATTAAAGTAAAATGGAAAGACAGAAGGAGCAATATGGTATAGAATTACTTACTATCATAATATCAGATAATGTCAGAATAATCCCACCTTTAGTTTGTAACTGTAACGTAACATAATGTCTCTCGAGCTCCTGCAGTACGGATACATACTACATTACTGCCTATAACAGGCATGAGATAATATTGAAGCCAATAATTCATTTCTGCTGTGGTAAGCAATTGTGATGAATTCCAACAGGGGGATTAAATTGCAGGTGACATGCATCCGATGTGACGATGTTGCTCTACATGTGCAGATTCAGGTTTTTTTTTTTTAGGATGCTCTGTCAATACAATCTAATTTTCACTCTCAAACTTGACACAGATTTGTTGGTGTGAGAGTTGTGACTGGCTGGACTCTGTGCTGACATGTTAACACCTACACGTGTTACAGTAGCACAAAGTTGTTGAAATCCAGAGAACTGCTGAGAAAAAAAAATGCTGAATAAATGTATTTAACTTAACAACACTTACAAATAACCAATCTGCTTCCTTGTATGTGTGACAACTTTTTTCTTTCATCTGCATAAAGTTCAGGGAAGCCACTTACGTCAAACAGGTAGAGACGGCTCGTCTCTCACAAAGGGAACATAAAGACTGTATCACGAGATGAGCTATATCAGAGAATTCAATTCTCATTTATTATTAACATTCTTGGATAAAAATGTACATCGTTCAAACATGCAAGAGAAAAAAAACTTGGAAACCAGATTTCCTTCATAGAGAGCTGGCCCATCATCACATTCAGATAATTTTTTTTAATCTGACGTTGCTGAACAGACCACAGTCTCAAACTTACTCTGCACTGTCACTCAGGAGCATCGTTTGGTGGCCTATGAGCACTGTGTTAAATTGTTTTGACTTTACCTGTGCTGAATTCAGGGCTCCGTTATTTAAACCGGCAGAGAGTGAGCTTGACCTGGTTGATCTTTCTCTGCCACTGTGTTGTTCACATGTTAAAAGGAAATCAAACCAGCTCTAAAAATAAATGCACTCTGCCACGTAGGATGTTTGATCCTCTTCACCCACTCCATCAAGTGGAAGAAATGTCATTACAGCTGAGGAGGTTTCTCTGGAGTTTAGTGACATTCAGCCAGAGAAGCTAAACTGAAGTTAGCTTCGTAAACAGACTGAATCTGGAAATGCTTATTTCAAGGGGATTTAAGGTTTCTGTTCAGCTGCTGTACCAACCTGTTAGAGCTCATTTCTAAGCTGCAGCTGTGTATTTGATAAGATTTGGAAAATGTGCTGAACAAAGAAGCAGCAGTACTGTTAAGCTTTAATTCACTGTTTGCTGCGACTTAAAGTCCTGCTGTGCAGGTCTGTATCTGGTGCATTACTCAGCTGTTTTTTTTCCCTGATGTATGAGTTGCCTCAATTTATGTAAACATCCACACAATGGTTAGTTAACTGGATTTGGACCAACTTTTGTGTTGGTCCATTGTTTAGCTTAACCTAATTCAACCTACCTCTTTCTTGCAGTGTTACTTTGTGTGTCTGTGCTTTTTTCAATAAGTATTTTAAAATGAATAATGCAATACAGAAAATGTGCAAATAAACAATACTTTGTCGTATTTGCATTATGTATCAGGCCCTTGTTTATTATTACTAAAATATTTTTATTTTTATCATTAACTTGAGTTGCTTCATCTTACCCATGATTGTAGAAATATTTTTCCCTCTTTCTTACAAAATGTATATAATTGTGTATAATTTTTATATTAAAAAGGACTTATAAGAAAAGGAGAAGGGCCTGCTCTCATGGCAATGCAGTAATGAGAACAGTGTGTTTGCATGCACTTGTGTGTCAAAATGACAATGTCAATACCAACGTCTGATTGCACAGGTAGCAGGGAAGAAATCATTTCTTCTTTAGCCTTGTACAAATGTAGTGAAGTAGAAAATGTGAAAAGTAAAATAATAAAATGTGGAATGAAAACGTACCTGAGATGCAGCTTCTCTAAGCTAGCGTCAGCCAGATCGTCATTGGCTCTCTGGTGGATGTCTCTCTGGGTCTCGATCTTGTGATCGTCTGACAGGCCGTCCACTTTGTGGATAAAAACCTCAAAGTTAATCTCTGGATTTACCCTGTAGGCCCGCGACACAGTGAGGTGGAGCCTGCCCAGAGCCTCCACATAGTCATCCTAAGAGGAAGAAAGTAATATGTTAATACACATGTGAATTATGTACATCTTTGCACAAACTGAATCATAAAACTGCCCATAAATGCATTACAAAAATCTACCCTACAGTCCTTATTTTAGATGACAATTATCTTCTATGACAGCATTCGTGCACATAATCACCATATCATTAATTAATCGCCTTTGTTGCTGCTAAACTGTCAGCATAGTTAAAACAATTGAGACCAAAACAATTAAGCCTCGTTAAACATTTAGATACCTCACATCTCTCAAAACTGCATATGACGATCTTCTGCTTGGATGAACCTTGATAACGGCCATTTAAAGTGATTCATTGCAGCTGCTGGTTATACAACAACAATGCCGCAGCAGATTCCCATAAATGAAATGAACAAGAAAATCAAGATGTGCTGCCTATTAAAAGGTGTTACAGTCACAACTTGCTCTTCTGTGAGCTGAGCCCAGGGCGATTACTGTCTGCTGCTCCAGGACATAGTGATGTGTAAGTCCAGGTATGAGGAAACGCACCACTGCATTGTCTTCCAAAACAGCAAGCAAAACAGCGAAAACAACTCTGCTCAGATATTGCTGTGTGACCAACTGCTGAAACTAATTTAATCTGATGCACCTCCTTGAGTAGAAATAAACCCTGCGATCAGATCAGCTGTGGCTTACATCGTGGCTGAGATTACTTCTTGAAAGCACTTATGGTTATGTGGATAGCATTGGCATAAAAGCCGAGGCAGGTAATTGTCTTTTATTCTGGCTATTCCAGCTGCTCATCACAGAGTTCATTCCTCAGGGTTGAAAGGGGCTTCTACAGTACTTTGCATACAGTAACAGTCAGTGACCACTAAAATACGTTGTATTCTTCTTCTATGCAGTTATAAAATGGAAAATATATACATGAAAGTGAGCCACAATAGTGTCAGATTTCCTATTTGTGAAATGAAACGCCAAGTCACTGCCCACAAGGCAAGAGGAAAAGCAAAGATCAATACCTTTAGTCAGCATATTTGAAACACGACTCTGGTTACTTCCTATGCTCAGAGCCAATCGAACAATACAGTGCGTTGCTGTGAAACAACACAGTCACTTCCTGTGTTTACGGCTATGTCAAATGAACCATTGTTTTTCTGTTCTTCACCTGAGCATCAATGACAAATATCAAAGCCCCGGTTCCTCTGAAGATCATCTCATAGTCGAAGGTGGGGTCGAAGAAGTCAACTTGGCCTGGGAAGTCCCAGATCTGGAAATTGACGAATGAGCTGCTGGATATGTCGTCCTTGTAGATCTTGTTGGTGCTCTCCAGGAACAAGGTCTCATTGGGAGACATTTTGTGGAAAACCACCTAAAAATAAGAGATGGGTTTATCTTGAAGTAGAACAAATTCAAATGACTTGTCCCTGGGATTTGTTGCAGGGAGTCCAGAGACCTAATACCAACTTAGAAAGTGTGACACAAAGTAACACTGCATATACATGAATACAATTTGTTCTTATTATACAGTGTCACACTCATCCTACAGTCAATTTGTTATCTAATCCCCAGACAAAGCTTTAGCCAAGTGAACATGAAAACATTGGACAGGAAAGTAATGATAAAACAGCTGAGCTACTTATCACACCTAACGAAATTAGAGTTCCCTTGTGTAATCATACTCTGCTATGGTGAAGATTGGAAATAATACAATTTATAACCGTTACCTACACGTCATCTGTTAACGACACAAACAATGACTATATTTATTTAAACATGTATTTAAAGCTGAAACAATTACTCAATTAGCAGACAATCCCAGGGTTTGGAGTGAGAGACCTAACTTGGCTTTTCAGACACACTGTGCGGTCTCTTCAATGTGTAATCTCTAGCCACCTTTTGCTTTTTGATTTGTATTGATATCAGTTAAGTTACTGTTCAACATTTGTGTTAAAATGGCTGAAACTTTAAACATTTTGTTACACATGCTTTTGAGAATAGTGAGAAATTAGTAATACAGCAAATAACTTTAACAAATGATTTTATATATAGAATACAACTTTTTGAAGAAGTGTTTAAGGATTTTCTTCAGAGTTACACAGATAGAGATGTGTTATGTCACTGTCACGCGTTACTATATTTTGACTGGTGCTATGATTCCGGCACAAAGACATCATCCGGATGTCACATGCAGAGCAAAAGGGAAAAGGGCAAAACTTTGCAGACTCAATGGTCTGATGCAACACGTCACTCTATATTCAGCATTTTGCAGTGGCATGCTTTCAAACAGCAGAAGCTAAGACTGTAGCTGTAAAGCCAAGAGTAGTTTAGGGTTGATCAAAGTCTTGCTCTACTGGATACAGTAAGAGGTAGAAAATAAATTGCACTGGGTAATGGTGGAGGACCTGGGAGCGTTCGCTTCACCACTGCCATGTTGAATCAGTGTGTGGGCCACAGAGGTCACAGGCCAATGAACCAGCAAAAAGCCAAATCACATGTTTTTCAGCCCATACTAGAGGATTACTGGGGAACATTAATCAGGGGCTTGAGGGTGTGTGGATTACTGAAAAACAGAACATGTGTGCATGTGCACTTCAGTACAGAGAAGTGCAATTCTTTACTTTTATTTCCTCCAGGCATTGTCTTTAGGATAGGCTCCTGGCATGTCACGCTATATCTAGCCTGATTCTACTTCCCCCTTGTATTTTAACATGAATAATAAAATATCATAGGAGGGAACAAATGCATCTCATCTATTATTCAACCACGGTGCTAGTCTGGAAGTGGCAGAGTTGAAGGATGTGACGGAGACAGCTAACTTTGCTGTACGAGTTTGTGTTCAAATCAAGGCCGTAGGCAACAACCTCAAACCCCCACCCCCAACAAAAAAAAAAAAACCCTAGTCACTCTATGAGTCAGTTGGTTTTTCGTAATTTGATTAATTGGAAAATTGTTAGGGAATTTCCACGACTGAAGTGCAATATCAACTACGGCTAATTTTATGACCATGTCATACCATTTTTATTGTCTTCACATGATGTATATTTTCAATAAAATTGTATTTTATCAAACTGTGGAAAAGCTAACGCTAATTCACTATGATTCTTGCATGGGAGTCCGATTTTCCCGCAATGTTTTATAACATCGTAAAAAATTATTACACTTTTATGAAATAAAACATTAAGCTTCATCTACTAAGTAAATTGATTACAAGACAAGCTGCTCCAGGATCTGCGTGATTTACCACCTCAGGTAAACACTTTTCTGGGAGGAGACCCTGGGAGTACTGGCTGCTCTGCACTAGAGCTGAAACAAAACTAATCTGCAACTACTTTGACAGTCACTTAATTGTTTCTGTCAATTTTTTTTAATCAAAAATGCCAAATATTTGATGGCTGTGTGAGGATTTGCCACTTTTTCCAGTCTTACGTTGCAGTAAACTGAATATCTTTGGGTAGTGAACTATTGGTTGAATGCAAAAAAGCAGTTTGAAGACATCACCCTGGACTATGGGACGTTATTATACAGACCAGACCAAAACACTGAAGCAATTAAGCAAATTATTGCAGCGCCACTCTGGACTTGGGAACCTGGGACACATAACATGTTTATGTAGGAGGGGGGACTGTGGGGGCCCAACAAATTTGAACCCCCCCTCCCCCCTAGCGAGTTAATCCGGCCATGATTTACATGCATGGGCAGAGAGGATGTTGTCCAAACTGAGGGTGCTGTACTGATTTGAAACTAAGTGTTAGGTTTTGAGAATGGAAGGTGTGGTCGCTGTGCTGTCATGTGAGAGCCACACATCAGACCTGCCCTTTGCCTCACAGCTGGGTGGGACTAAGATATATTTGGCATGTTGGACAAGTTGTTAACTTAATAGTCACATGCTGCACATCCACATATCGGTACAGATACACCAAGCGTCTCTGTCCACCTGGTTAATAATTCACTGCTAGAGCTAAACTAAGCTACCTCTGAAGGCTAACTTAGCCATTAGCTGCTGGGAGAACGGTTTTAATTGCACTTCTTTCCTTCTCGTGTGCCCAGACATGTTATCTGCTGGTAGATAGCTATCATCACTTGCGACATGCTAAACTCACTCGCTAGCTCTTCAGGCTAACCTCTCATTGACTTGCGTGAAGCAGAGGAAGGCGCCGCTCGCCTCGAAAGGCTAACACTTTAACGCCTCTTCCTACCTTCTGTATCGATGACTTGCCACTTCTTCTCAAACCCATGAGCAGGATTCTGGGTTTGCTGTCGGACGGAGCCGGGCTGTCCTCGATGTCGGCCTCCTCTTCACCGTAACCGAAATCTTTGGGGAACGAGTCCGCTACCCCGTAGCTGTCAGCCAGCTGTTCCACATCGTACTGAATCGACATTTTGACCCAACGACGGTCGCTTCCCCTATTCCCCCCCGTACTTGTCAGTCACCACACCCGTGTTTATATCAGACGATCGGTATGCAACATAAACTAACGCCAGACAATGAAAATAGTTTGTCAATAATGCCCTGGCTACTCAGAAACACAGAGCGTGATCCCACACATTTCCTTAGGATTTCCTCTCCCCTGAAAAAAACTCGCCCTTTGGTCCCGCCCCTTGATTCTTATTCGCTGTCTGTGTTACAATTCGAAAAGTGATTGGTCAAACCCCCTGCCACTCTACCGATGTTTGTCGCTGTCACCTGACTAGTACTCAGACTTGTTTTGTGACCTATCACCCGAATAAGAAGCAGATACGCACTCTTATCACTGCTTTTCAAAATCCGCTCAAGTATGTAGCAATAACACATTATTTATACACTTGATTTCCTTGAAAAATTGAACATTTCATAAAGGTTGTTTAAAACAAACCAAATAGAAAGTGAATAGTAATGGTGTTACGCGATATCACCAGCAGATGGCGACAGACACCCACTACAGTTAGGTTGAGGATTTCAAAGTCTTTCCAAAATATCGGAATTTATACCTAACATCAGCAATAGGATGCAAATATGTATTATTCGTGGCAAATGTTTGGCAAGGGCTGACTATTGGAAGATTTTTTTTTTTTTAAGAGATAACATTAAAGTGTAGAATGGCGGGGATATATAAGCCCCATGTGCAGTGACTCTTTCCAACCTAAGAAAATAGCATGTAGTTTGTACTTTATACCCTCTGTACAGTGTCGTTACCAGGATCTTATAATTTTAGAATTAAGTCCAGTTTGAGTCTAACACTCCCAACAAATTAAAACATAAAGACCGATAAGGATTTAGCTCAGGCTTGTGTCTGACATACCTTGTATTTTTTACGAGGAACGCCTGAATGCATCACCGGTTGCTTGAAGGAAGGTGATAAACGAAACTTAACTTTTCCGGCCCGGCACTTTACCTGGTTTTCAAAATTAACCACTGCGATATCAAGTGGGGAAGAAAACATAGTATCTACAAGAGGAAAGTCAACCTTAAAACCTACATCATCATGGCACACTACAGAGTAAGTGTGTTTGCTTTTCGCTTTATCATCTTACACTAGTGTTCTTAAGAATTTGTTTCTTGTGTAGTAACTATAGGTTAGCTAAGCTAACATTAGCAAGCTGGGAGGAGAAGGAGTTGATTAGTGATTAGACAGTCGACCTGTGAACTAATGTTTTGGTTTTTACAATGATTGGGGTTTTATATCTTCGTTTATAGACCTAAGTTGAGATCCCATAACATAATGCGATAAAATAACAACAAACGTCTTTGACAACATTTCCTGCTGCAGGTTCAACCATGTTTACTTACAAACCGAACCTTCGGCATGAGTGGATTACTGGTGTCAGGGGAGCACCTGGACCAGATCCTCTGTATGAACTGACTGTTAACATTTCTTGTTAGAAAGTAAATCAAACGACCACAAAGAGATGCAAATTTACCACAAAGAGACTCAACTCGACTGCAAAGAGACGCAAAACAACTACAGAGAGATGCAAAACAAGTACAAGAGATTCAAAAACACCACAAAAAAAACAGAGCAACTAAAAATAGATCCTAAATGATCACAGTGACATAACATGATTGATGCAAAACGAATAAAAAGAGATGCAAAACTACCATAATGAGATACAAAACAACAACAAAGAAATGCTGAACAAGAATGACTAGACACAAATCGATGCAAAATGAACACAATAGAGTATTTTTCAAGCTGTTTCTTTTACAATCCTGTGTAAATACATTTTAACCATGCTATTTGCCATATAAATGTTTGCTTTATTCTCATTATCTAGACCTGACAGTTGATAGTTTTGTGCTCAGTTGAAAATAAAATGCCTGACTTTCCACAGCCTTCGGACACCAAAAGGGAGCAGTTTCGGAGATACTTGGAGAAAGCTGGTGTTGTTGACAGTCTTACCAGTGGTATGCAACATTTTTTTTTACTAATATTATACTGAAGTTTCTGTACTGACACCACAACAATACTGTTCAGTACCTCATTTTGAGGAATATATACGTAACCTATTTTTTCTATTTGACAAAATATACCAAATTTATAAAATAGGTAAACAAGACCAGAAATGTGTCCAAATATTTGCTAACATCAGTCAGTTTTGGTATCACATTTAGGTCAGTAACTAAAAAGTATTGAATTTAGATTTTTAAGCGTATTAATAGCGTCTGTTCTTCTGCAATTTTATTTAACTATTTTTTTTCCCCATTTGGTTTCAGTACTCGTGGCTTTGTATGAACAACCTGAACGGC
Organism: Seriola lalandi dorsalis; assembly: GCF_002814215.2. NCBI lineage: Eukaryota > Metazoa > Chordata > Actinopteri > Carangiformes > Carangidae > Seriola > Seriola lalandi. The sequence continues at coordinate 191,900 of NW_019525099.1, read as the reverse complement.
CCAACAATGCTCTGGAGTATCCTTTTATACACATTAAGCTCTTCTTGACATGGTCAAATGATTGCGTGGTCAGTAGTGAGTTGAGTATGCGAGTCAGGTTGTGCCCCCACCCATCAAATAAAGATGTGCAGAATCAATCAATAAATGAAACACTTTCTCTGTAGATTCTTTAACCAACTCCCTCCAGATTTGTGAAGCAGCATCTCGGTGCCGCTGGACAGATTTCAGCAGACACTGAGGCTCTGCAGCAGGAGGTGATTGACCTGAGGCAGAGATGTGCACGTCTGGCAGAGGAAAACAAAGACCTCAAGACAAGGGTAAACTTAATGCTGTAAAGCGGCCTTGGGTTCCTTGAAAGGCGCTATAAAAATCCAAGTTATTATTATTATTATTATTATTATTATTAATAAAAATGTATGTCAACTCTGTCAACATCATTTTTAAGGCGCCTAACATACATACATGTTTTTTCTGAATCTCTCTAGCTGCAGCGCCATGAACCCGTGTCAGAAGATGGATCCACAGCTGAGTAGACGACAGCAGAGCTTTGGTTTGATGAATGTATTTTTTGTTGATATTACTGGGACTTTGAATTTCAAGACGACACTGTTAAGTGAAAGCCAAGATTTTTTATATAACTGTGCTGTTTTTTGTAAATCCTAGTTTCTACTTTGTTTCTTAGAATCTAACTTATTCTGTACATGTGTGTATATATAAGTTTTTGTCTTGTTCATTGAGACTTTACCATAGCTTTACTGAGAGAGTGCGCTCTGGATGACTGGGCAAGTCATTTCTTAAGACACGAGATGTATAATTTTTTTTTTTGAGAGGCCTATGAAAGAGTTCCATAACCAGCTGATAATTTTCTTTTCTGGCATTGTGATAAACAAACAAAATTTCCAGATCCACATGACATAGTATGTGATAAAGACACGTACACTTTATTTTTGAAAGATCTGGTCTAAGTGAACATTTGTAAAAAATCTCAAAAATGTCAGTCACTTGCAAAATAAAGCACAGTATTGTAATTAGTGGTGAATTAATCTGTGAACATCAATATGTCAATCAGAACTTTTACTTTAATATCAGGATTTTGATAGTGTAGTTACCTTGGTCAGAAACAGCTGTGTACAGTCCGTATTCAGAGTATCTGCAAGACTTGAAAAGTCTTACAAAGCAGAGAATTCAGTTTCCTTTATTTAAAAAAAAGAAAAAAGTCATAGAAGGTATTAAAAAGTCGTGTAATATATCCTATACAAAAGATCTTGGATATTTTTCCTTTGATTCATCCATTTTCTGCTACTTAAAAGCAATTGTAGACCATATTGTTTTCATGGATATTATTTATAATTTTCACCATGCATTCTACGTGAGTCTTTAACTTGGTGAACAGTGCAGAAACCCTGATATTACACAGCAGTCATTACTTGATGATCTACACTTCAACTAATGCAAAATGAAAAAAATCCCTTAAGAAAACAAAACGAGTAAAACACTTGATACAGAAACAAATGAAGACGTCGGGGACCAGAGCACATCAGGTTTTCTACGGGGTTCAATCAGATTTAATAATTTTCAGTTATTTCATGGGGGACAAAGATTCAAAACTATCAAGCAGGACAGAAAACCAACGGTATTCTTGTTGGTGAGGACAGTGCTGCTGTGTTAGCTGCTTATTGATATGCTCAGGAAACTGATGACCCCGATAAACTCCCAGGGTGTATCGGTAATGCTGACATTTTTGTCATTGTGGCTTAAAAAGCAGCTAATGTTTCCACTTCTCTCTCTGTGCAGGTCGACAGAATATCTCCTTTCTATTTTGAGAGTTGACTTCACCCTCCCCATCTTAAATCCTAGTTCATAATACAGATTAAATTAAACTGCAAACTTTAGATAAAATCATCTTTACCGCAAATACATATGGACGTTCTTTTGTTTAGCATCACTTTATGGTACAAATGTACACACTTCTTTTGGACAGACATGTTTGCCATACTGGAAATTTAAAACATGCACCAATTACATGACTTTTCACAGTGTCATTGGGGTTTACATTCAGAAAACGCAACTCGGCAGTCTATAGAGCTAACATGTTAAATAAATAGACAATGTTTATATTGATTTTATATTTATATATTTTATTTTTTACATTTATTTTTCATGCTAATTTTGTAGCAGTACAAGTCAAAATAGGAAACAAAGGTAGTCCAAAACTGGTTTGAAATATATATAAAGCGTATAGTATAAAGTCCTCTGTCTTTCATCAAAAGCTATTTTTTGCATTAGTTGAACTGCTGTGGGTTTTTAAAGCATGCCACATTAATTAGGTTGAATTGTTAACTGTTTAGGATTTAGGACAAAAACAGAACGAACAAATATAACTCTCACCAGTTAGAAACCTGCTCACAATGCTGTTAAATCCATAGGTTCAATACAGAAAGGAAAGTGAAATCTGTAACACGGATGTCTGTGTGAAGATAACGTTCAAAGTTTAGATTTGCAGGTCCGGAGCTCTTCTGCTGCTTGCGTTACTTGCCATTGATGTTTTGCAGTTGGAGGAAGATGGTCTCGGGTTGGGCCCGGATCCTGAGCTGGAGTAATCCAGTGACTCTGGGGTGGAGGCCCCGCTTTGATGTTTGTCATCTGATTTTGACTGAGTTCGAGAGGAAGGAGGTCCACTACTGGCTTTTGCACCCCCATATGAATCTGTGTCAGAGCTTTTACCCTCTAGCACTGTGGAGCATTTTGAGGAGCCATGAGCCATCCACGGTTTCCTTGATGCGCTCACTGGCAGCGTGGGGAAGGAGGAGGCATGAGCTGCCCTCTGTGGGCGTTTCGGAGAGTCTGGGCTCTCTCGTTCACTGCTGTCTCCCTCAGTGTGTGGAGGAAGATGTAAAAAGTCCTCGGCCTCCTGCTTTGGATTAATCAGGGAGTCGCAGCACGGTGGGCTGGGCTCATTGGTAGTCGGGGTGCAGTTATACCCTGGGGGGCTTTGAGCTGAACTTCTGCAATCATCCAAATCCTGCTGAGTGGCCTGCTCACCCTGAAGAGGTAGAAAAGTTGAAGTTTTGATAAGGTGTGGGTACATAACTGTGCCCTGCGCCCTCTCCAGCAAGAGGGTGTAGTCACCGGGTGCAGAGGCGATTGTTGCCTTTCGAGAAGCACCGGTGCATATTTGCACAACAGATTCTTTTTTATTCTTATTGGCATAGTAGTCATCAAGTTCATCCCTCTCATCTCTCAAGTGAGGGTAGAAGTCTAGGATGGCCTTTTTAATCCTCTTGTAGCCCAGATGCATGATCTCCAAGATGTTTAGGAAGAGGGAGATTGCAGCAATGCATTGCATGAACACCATGAAGACACTTTTCTCTGTTGGTCTGGAAACATAACAGTCTATAGCATTCGGACAAGGATCCCGCTCACACTTGAAGAGCGGGTAGAGGTGAAAGCCATAAAGGAGATACTGGCCTGTCATGAAGGCCACTTCGACAAAAGAGCGGGTTACAATATGAGCCACGTATGTGCGGAGCAGAGAGCCTCTCAGAGGAGGTTTGTTGAGCTTCCCCTGATCAAGCTGCTTCATCTCCCGCTCAATCCTCTTCCTGGCTTCTGCCAACTCCACATCGATCAACTCCAGCTCCTTCCGCAGCAGTGCCTTCTTCTTCTGCCGTGCCTTCTCCAGCGCCCGGAGCCTGTAGAGAGCATGGCCCATGTAAACCAGCGAGGGAGAAGACACAAATATGACCTGCAGCACCCAGAAGCGGATGAGGGAGATTGGGAAAGCCAGGTCGTAGCACACGTTCCTGCATCCAGGCTGCTCGGTGTTGCATATGAAGTCAGCCTGCTCGTCGTTCCACACATCCTCCGCTGCCACCCCGAGGACCAGCATACGAAAGATGAACAGGATGGTGAGCCAGATCTTGCCAACCATAGTGGAGTGGATATGCACCTCCTCTAAAATCCCCCCAAGGAAGTTCCAGTCCCCCATCTTCACTCTGCCATTTTGACTGGTCGAAAGTCAATAACAGAGAAAGATAAAATAATTAGGGAAGAAAATCTACCGAAACAGTTAAATACAGTACAGAAGTAAAATTGATAGATTCATAATGGACATTCAGTAACAAGAGGAACACCTTTGAAAGAAGTCCTTTGGATTTTATACAGACAGCAAAGACATTAAATGAATTAAATGAGCTCAGTATAAAAGAGCAAAATTTGCAAAAAGAAAGCACCAAAAAACCCAAGTAAATTTTGTTGGTGAAAATATGAATATAGAAAATGATACACATTGTAAGTATCAAAAAAATGACAGTACCTCTCAACAGGAAAAATTAAACAATAACAAGTAGAAAAGTTCTGAAGTAAAAATGCACCGTGTCACATATTTGCAAAAATATATATTAAAAAGTAGACAGGTCTTGTGCATCCAGAGATGTTTCCTAGTCTTGCCAGTTGTCCAGTTTTGTCAAAATAAAACCATTCCCCTCGGCAGAGCCATTATATAAACCAGGACAGAGGTCTGTGTAGCTTCCATTTACCTTGCAGCAGCATGGACAGACTGCCGGTGGTGACTTAAATCTCCTCGGGTCATGCAGCCCTGACGCGGTCACCAAAAAGTTTTAAAAATCGTTAGCGCCCTCCACATGAGTCCCTGCACATCACCTAAACTTCAGTGACCCGCCTCTGCTTTAGGGTTGCCAGAAACAAAGTGGGAACAACTGAATTGTTGAGGGAAGAGTGCCAACACTACTCTGACCAGAGAAAGTCAATACGAGCAGCTTCACTGATGCATTTAGATCATGGCCCCACAGCGATGGGGTTGTAAACAGTTGTAACACCAATACTGACCTCAATCTCAATGGGTCAGGACGTTTTTTTGAGATTGTCTTAATATAACTGCATCATTTTAGACTGTTTTGACCTTTCTACACAGCAACGTTTTCATGCATTCAGCAGCACCACATGGTGACAGCTGAACATTTATTTTGTTGGTTCATTTAGGTGTGTGCATTATGTGTGGGTTTTAATAACCGAACTGTTTCCCATTAGATGATTTACATGTCCAGACTTCACACTTTGAACGTGTTAGCACTCAATTATTTGAGTCTGTTTGCTCTATGTGTTCAACAAAGAGAAAGAAACACAGATACTGTGGTTGGGATCCCCACATTATCGATACCAGTCAGTTATCTACACAGGCCTTGCGCGATCAATAGTTTTCTACTGTAGTGAAGTAATCGATGAGTCGTCATGTCCAATTTCATACTCTGCTGCTCCTCTCTGGATGTAATTAAGTTCTTATGCACATGACACATTATTTTATCCCATTTACAAGAAATTTATCACAATAGATTAGTGTGTTCAGTAAGTGCTGTTCACCAACTTCACACAGTCCAATTATAAATACTATTAAATGTCTCCGTGTGATAAATATGCTTGTTATCTTGAATCAGTAATGATATTACAGCTTCCGGCCCATGATATGAAATGCTTTTTAAATGTGCTGCTGTTCTCTAGATATAGACAGAGCACGACGAAGAAGAAGGGTGGGGATATTTGTTAACCACAGGAAGACCAAACCTAACGCCAGGACTGACCTAATTTGTTGTTGACGAGATTGAACCAACCAGCTCAGTGGTTCACTGCAAGACACTTTCCACCCATCTGTTAATTTCAAACTATCCTAAACTGAACTTTTCGGCTCCGACCTGAAACCTCTCATTCTGCCCAGCAGAGCAGGATTGATTCAAACCAGTCTGGTACAAACACATTAGGGGTACAGAGGGTCACACTGGGGTAACATATCGGGAAAATCCCAGTGCTATTTCCATGTTTTTTCTTCCAATCACAGCAATCAATTTTCACTTGTACTTCAGCACCTATATCAAATTTGATTGCCATCAGGGGACATCTGCTGGTCTACTGTTTAGTAGCACGATCCACTGTTTCAACAACAACAATATAAAATTCAGTATTGATTCTGTTTTGTATGTTTGCCATTTGAACCAAGTCTGTATCTTCAAATCAAATCAAATATTGAAAGATAAAGATGAATTACAGAAATCAATTCATAATGATGTATATAGACATGACATCACACATACTTAAAGAGATATCTGTATTTCTTTAAGTAAATCTGCTTTTGGCAATAAAATAGTTTATATTTGAGGCTGTCAAAGGAGATTCTGGACAAATACTCGTGGAGAATAAAAACAATTCAGTCCACAATTAACAAACAATATATTCAAACAGATATTCCCTTTGATGCCAGTTAGAATGAACTAAATGCAAGTCGTTCACAACTGCAGGGTGGGTCGTTATCTGTCGTCTTTGAAACCTCCATGACCAACCAAACTGAATGAAGGAAAAAAAAACGTAAAACCACCACAGCAATGACAGCTTAGAGGCAAATATTTAATATAGGAGACAAAAAGTGAAATGTTAGCCATCTTATCTAATGTCATTACATTTATCTAATGCAACTCTACATAAGGCAATATAGCATTACCCACTGTTTCAGGATGGAGACAAACAAGTTTGTAATAATTGACTATTGATGGACTGAATGAACTATGGAACTTTCCACATACTGTAAAAGAGCAAAAGCAGTCACTTCCACAAGGGTACAATCAAATACATGTCATGAGTCCCTGCAGCACCTTCACTGTTAATTCTGTTGATCAATAGACTTGTCCTGTATCAGCAGGAGGTCAGATTCAGTTTCACAAATAAATACATATAAAAACATCTAGCTTCATTAAAAATATGATGAACATTGAGCTGTGGAAATGTACAACCACATTTCGAAGGTCTGTTTGGTCTTTGGTTGTAGTTTCCCTGTAAATCTTAGATAAATTAAATACATTTTCAAAAATAAGATCTGCTTCTGAATCCCAACTGGTAGCTGATACTCCTTGTTACACCAGATATAAAACAGTAATATTAAAATTTTCATTATAGACTTATGGAGCAGAAAACTATAACTTACATTTAGAGTTAAAGGTAGTTAAGTAATATCAACCATCGTTTAATTGTACTAACAATTACAATAGATGTTTTTTCCAAAAGCTGGATGTTTATGTTAAAAGCTGATTTAATGTTTCCTGGTTTAAAGAAAAACAATAACAATAAGTATGACTTTGAATTTAATCAATAGTTTTACAACGCGACATGTAATTAGCCTCATCCTGTCAACAGGATGTGACTGAAACAATAACATGGCGTTAAGCCGAGGCCTGATGGTAAACCAGCTCTAGTGGTTACAAAAAGAAATGGCAATACCAACATTTTGGACATTCAGCCCTTTTCCCCTGAGACTTCTTTGTTCTCTTTCTTTTTGTCAGTGATGCCATACAACACCCAACCAACATGACTGAACAAATGTGATACCTTTGTCAGATCTACTGTTTGAGGGATTTCATTGTGTTTCAGGCACATGTTCAGGAATACTGGAAGTCCATAACAGACCTGACCTGATGATTCAACGGAAAATTAACAGTACAAAGAAGCATAATGTTATACCACAAAAGTCTGGCCATAAGTTCCTTGGATTCCTTGGTTTTCCAAAGTTACAGCATTTTCAAAACTAGGACCAGTGTGTTCATTCATTATATTTATCATGAAAAGTACAAAAAATTCTAAAATCTTTCAAACAAACTAGACAAAGCAACAGCAAAGATCATATCTGGAATAAGAGAAATATTTATAAAAAGGCACGTTTCATTATCAATTTGTCTAAAATCAAAAGATATGCATTTTGCAATGCTCCACATAAACAGCAGGGGGAACACTTCCACTTGAACTCATAAATTCAACTGTAGAAAGAGAAAAAATTGAAAGAAAAAAAAAACTGTACACTACACAAAACACAAAAGTACATCTGTAAAATACAGTTTCCTGAGTGTGGCATTTTGTTGTACAGCTGATGGAGCTGCAGCTTTATAGTCCCTACGGTGCTGGTGTGAGAAAGATATTGAAGAGCACAGCAAAGAGCACAAAGACTATGTAGCCCACTATGCACAGCCAGAAGCGTGGGTCCTTGAGTAGCTTCTTGTTGTAAGCACTGAAGAAGATGTAACCAATGGTCATCCCCGCCACAATTCCTCCAAAATGAGCCACAAATGACACCTGAGGGGCGAGAAGATGAAGTCAGGTCTCAGATTTATGTGGTAGGTCTAACCTTCACAGTTAAATTGAACAGAGACCTCAACTACTGTCATCCGACCTCACTGAAATGTGGTCAACTCAAAAGCTGCAGGACCAGTTTAACAGCCGAAACAAATGAGTGGTCGGGGAAAAAGGGAACGGAGATAACAAGGAAGGGGAGGGGAATAAGGAATCTGGTTTTTCGAGTGTAATCTAGACATCAGTTGGAAAGAAACAATATCCTTCAAAGTGAAAAGACAATACTTATATTCGCTTTCACTTTTACTATTCAAAACTGAAACTAAAGACAAGGGTCAACATTTATAGAAGTCGATTACTGATTAAAAAAGCAGAATCTGTCTATTAGTCACGCCCGTACAGAGAGGTATGTATCTGTGTGCTAGATCTGTTGGATCCTGTCTGTAGCCACAAGCAAACAAAGCATCACCAAACACTGTCAGCTTGGGGGAGGTTAGCTGGATTAGCTGGGTCGACCGAGGCTCTTACAGTGTCGAAGGGTTTAGCAAGACTGTTTTTTTTTGTGGTTTTTCTCTACTATACAGCAGAAGCTAAATCATACATTCAAACCATCCTCATGATTGACAAATCTTCTGTAGAAGGCAAATCCAAAATCCGTGCCGACTGGAAAAAGTCAAAGAAAACGGTGTCAAATAAAACATTTTTAAAAGGTATCATCAGAGAAGTTAGAAAAATAATAATAATAACAGTGAAATCACACAGGTGAACTTACCAAATATCACTATGGCGAGGATGCGAAACACTCCAAGGAGAGGAATCATTTCTCGGAAATTCTGTGGATTGAAACGTTCACCAGTGGTAAAGACCACAACCAATATTTTAACTTTCAAAGTGCATAAAACAAAATCAGTGCCTGAAAACACAGTGAGGGTCTGTTTCATTACACAAAGCAGAAATGGCACAACTTCAGGACAATAGACGTGAAAACTAAAATATAAAAGAACCGAATGTGTGCTCAGTAGTTAAGTAATACATGAATGTTCCTTTAAATTGATATTTCGGACCATTAAAATGACATGACTGAAAATGTGAGTGAACTGGTACTGTACACACACTGTGCTAACTGCTAACTGCTAACTGCGGCAGGAACTAACAATTATTTTCATTATTGAAAAAAAAAATTGTTAAAATTGTTGTTACAATTCTTCATTTCTTGTTCGACCTTCAGTCCAAAGCCCAAACAGTTTACTGTTAAAAATGACAAAGAAAAGCATTAAATTATTATATTTGAGAAGCTGGAACCAGAAAGAGTTTGGGATCTTTGCATAAAAAACGACTATCAGGGTGATTCAATCATCAAAATATTAGCTAATTGATTTATCAACTAATCGCTGGAGCTCCAATGCTAATTGAATTGAACCACAATTAGAAATGTAGTTTTTTTTCTTTTCTTTTTTTTTTTTTTATTCTGTAGATATTCATTATATAAAATGTTTAGTCTTGTCCTTTTCTTGCTCAAGTTTAGGTTCAAAATATCCACTAAAAACATAACACTGTCTTAGAACATAAAATTTAATAAAAAAAAATAAAACTTTCTAAAATGTTGAGCTGTGAAAATGCACGACTAAGTGTCTGTTCAACTACAGTCATAGCGACCCAGGCACAGCTGTAAACATGGTGCGTTTTGTAAAATAAGATGTTTCCAAACTACAATCTGTATCTGAAATCATTCTCTAAACAAAACACAGTCAACACTTGAGACTGACATTCAGCACAAACTGATGTTTATACCAACTCTTCCTGTTACAGTGTATGTAAACTTACCACCACTGCATTCATAAAATAGCCTCCTATTAGGGCGTAAACACCCCCAGAGGCCCCCACCAGTGCACTGAGAGGATCAAAGATGGAGCTGGCCAAAGAGCCTGAGGAGAAACAGCCAAAGAAATGATCAGTTTTACCATCAGTGGCATTTTTGACAGCCGGGACTCGCTCTAACAGAAACCGGAAAAACCAATGTTAATGTGAGCTAATGTGTGCAGAGCATTCACAAACGCAAATGAAGTCCAGCTAGTTTTAGGACTTTGAAAACTTTACTTGAGGAAGAAAAACTGAGGGACAGATGGAGACGAGTGTTTCTTCTTACCAGCCAGGACGCCGGCAAGGTAAACCATTCCCACTTCAAACCCTTTATGGACCAGTTCCAGCGGGATCCCCAGCAGCAGCTGCATCACCAGGTTGCCCACTATGTGCTCCACACTGGACAGGCAGAGGTGGAGAATGAGCAGGATATAGTTGACCATGAATGCTAAATGTCACACAAATGTACAGGGTGGTGGACAAAATAACAGAAACACCTGTAGCCCTGCAGTGAATACCAGCTGTATTTGGGGGGGGGGGTATGTTGGTGTAAATAAACCCCATGAAAAGACCTCAACCAGCAATGCATTTACAATTCCCTCCCCTGTCTCTGACACTAAGTCCCAAGACCATTTGTCTAACTGAAGATGTAAATTTCTAACAATTTAAAAGACGCTGTCCCACCCGCTGGATGCTTTACCCTCGGTAACGCTTCTTTAGGTGTGTTTTGGTCTGCACTGTAAGTTTTCTGATTCTATCTGTGTTTTAGGATCCACATATCACTGCAAAAGCTGTTGGGTTACACATAATTAGACTTTTTTATGCAAAAAAAAATAGACAAGGCAAAAAAAACTTTTTTTCCATTTCATTTTGTGCCTCTATAACATTGGTTCATTCTTGGTTCATGGAAACAGTAAGAGAAATATAGAACATCACCAGACTTATCTTTTAAACAAATATCCTGTTTGGTATCTTTGAATGACTGTTGGCGAGTGACTGTTACCGCTCTTCCTCTTTGCTAATCTAGTTTTCCTGCATGCTTCTGTGTAGTCATGATTTTTGGTTTTCCTCCGTGGCTCCTGTGGCTTACATATTCATGTTTTTTTTTTTGCTTTCCACACCACCTGACTTTGAAAGAAAAGTTTCAGCAACTCACGTAATAACTACCTGGCCTCACCATACTTCTATAAATTGCTTGGAAAATGTACTTAGAAAAACAGATTTATTTAAAGGTAATAGTATTCAGCATCATATGACTCCGAGACTGTACATCAGTTAAAAATCCCTGAATGAAATAATGAAGCAAATCTCAAAAAATAATGACGACATACCAAACAGAGGATGAGCAAAGAGGTGCAGTGCTTACAATCTGAAGTCTCAAAAATGACCACAGGAATCAACCCACACTTCTGACAGCATCAAAAATAAAAAGCCACAAAGATTATGAGCTTTATCAGACTGGTGTTTACTGCAGGGCCATGACACTGTACTATGGGTGCCCCTGGGATTTTGACCACTTTTCGCACTGACTCAAGGCTTTGATCATGTGATGACAGCATCTAAAAGCCCTGCCCCCGCTTACCCGGCGTGGACAAACATGTAGGAGAAGAAGCGCCATGCTTCCTGCCTGCTCTCAGGCTTGTAGGTCAGAGGGCTGGTCCAGATGCCTTCATCCAGGGTCACCCACTGTTTCTGAGGCTTCCACACAGCGTAGTAGATAAACACTGCCAACTGATGAAGAACAGAGAGGGGACACAAACATTAAGCTTGAAGTATGGGATCCAAAAAGTCCCTCAAACCCTGACCGCTTCTATTGTAGAAGGGGAGGGGAGGGGGGGAAGGCTGAATCACAAACAGCTGTTAAAATAATGAGAGGACTAAATTAGACATACAGATGTTGAAGTATGCTTTACCAAGACATGTATCCCACGGAGTTGACCCCCAGTGTGGTCGTATGGAGCAGCTCAGATGTCTGAATGCTTGTATTTGTATAAATATAAGTCGAGGGAACGCTGACAAAGAACACAGAAGCTCAGTCGATCTTCTCTGGGTAAAGTAAATGCCTAATCCCTGTGAATAAAGTATTCACAGCCATTCAAATGCACTGACACTGGACATCTGTGAGCGGAAAGAGTGAGCTGTTCATGTATGAATAAGTAGTGTGCAAAGCGCTTGGTGATAAGAAAGAAAATGTGAGTATGAATTGACAGCCTTCAACTGAATCTGACATTAACATGGCACCAACTGGAAAACTGTTTCCAAAGTTTTTAAATGTTATAAGCACATCAACACATCCCCTCATGGTAATAATATAAAGGGATTTTTTCTCAGAGTTTGAGGCAAAAAGCATAAACATGAAAACATTTCAGTCTATTTAACATTTATAACCACTATACAAACAGTTAAATTGTTTATAACACACTATAATGTAGTTTAAAGCAGCATCTTTATATAGGCTATAGGATATAGGATATTTAAGTGTGTATTAATGTACAGTATTTGTCAACAACACAATGGTGTCATTCATTATCTGTTTATACACCAGCACTTATGGGTGCCAACAGCAAGAGTTATAGTTGATTACAAATACATTAATTAATAGATCTGCTTATTTAATTCTTAGTAAGGGTTTAATAAGTGTTGCCACAATATGATAATGTAAAGAAATATAAAAGGGTTAATAGTAGTGGTCAATAATACACAGAGTAAACTGACCATCTGTTGTATCCGGGCTGTTTAAAAGTCTTGTTGCTTCTTAAAAAAAAACAAAACAAAAAAAACTTTCCTCTGTTTCACATACAGGCAATACTTACAACGCATTCCTGGAGGGGTTAGCTTAAAGTCGTAATAAGTGACATGTGTGGGGTCATACAAGCTACATAAATAACTCAGTATATCTGCCTTATAAGCCATAGTCATGGGGAAAATAAAGCCACAGCATCCCCCGTTTGGCTATTTCAACAAGCCGCCTACTGATTCCTCCACATTCCACAAGATGTGTTTATTTACTGAATCTAAAAGTCAAAAAGACACGGTGGCTTTCTGCTAAGGAAAACCCATCTCTGAATCCCACCAGTAAAGGTCAACTGTACACAGTTTAACCTAAATCTACTACTCTACTCTAAACTCCTGTTTTCATTGACACCATGCCCACTGAGGTTTGCACTTGATGAATCAGGACATTCAGAGGAGGTGGCGCAGATGCCAGAAAACACAGAAAGAAAGAAAAGAATGCTCATGTGTGTATGAGAGCTGCTCAGTTTAAAGCTTGGCCATTGTGAAACCACAAATTTTAATCAAAAACTGTAGCTGTGACAGTCAAATAAGACTAATTGCTTCGTGAATCATTTTGATTCGAAGATATTTGACCCATGCTTCCAAAAGATCACCTCAGTATCTGATCTACTAAATACAATTAAAGCAAATCTATACAGTAATTAACGCTGTGGCAGCATATAAGCCCAATATAGGCTGCATGCTGTATAATTAAGATCACAGAATCTATAGTGACTGTCCCAGTAGCCAGTATATGTTATGTGTGTCGAGGTATATTCAGGGCAGCGCTACCTCTCCAATACTGATGAGGATGATGAAGATGGGGGGTGGGCAGCAGTTGGCACGTTCCAGGTACTTGCTGCGCAAGTCTTCTGGAAGCATCCACTTGGACACAGTATGCTGGAACTTCTCACAGCATCCCAGCTTCCTGTTACCATCAGCCTGGTCCTCTTCAATCCTAAACTCTCTCCCATCGCGGTCCACAGGTAACGGCTCCTGCTGCTCAACGTCATAGTCGTCCATCACTGCTACGGTCCTACAGAGCAGATTGTATATTCTGATGTAGCCATGGGCCAAATGAGGACATTTATACCTTGAGATGATACACATTAGTCAACCACCAGCAGGGGCAGGTAATAACCTTTCGAATAAAGGGGCCATGTTTGTGAAATTAGTAAAAATGTGCTAAGAATCAAATTTAAAGCCGTCATTCTTGACGACAGTGAACTGTACATTATTAATGGTTAAACTGTTTATTCAGTGTAATAAATGAATGCCAAATATACAACTTTAAATATTCAATAAATAACTGCTATTTGTAACCTACAGCCATGGATGAATACAAGGCGATTGGGCCCCTAGACACAGAAGGCCTCCTTTGTGTCTTCTTGGTCTTACTGTGTCTCCTAGTAGCAGTTTTGAGTCTCTTTGTGGTTGTGTCACTTTGCTGTCCTCATTTTAGTCATTTTCATCTCTTTTTAGTCATTTTGCTTCTCTTCGTGATCCTTTGATTGACTTTCTAACAAGAAATATTAACAGTCACTTCACAGATAGGTCACACAGACCTGCTAGGCCAGTTCAATAATACATCCATCCATCCATCCATCCATCCATCGGCTTTTTTGCTTGAATAAATTACAAAAACTTTTAAACTATTTCAACTATGAAAACAGTTGTCAGTGCAACTTTCTGTGGATCAATTAGTTGTTGCAGCTCTACTAACAACACAATCTTTTTTTTTTTTTTGTATTTTCAGATCATAGGAACCAAAGAGTCCAGGATTGTCGCAATGATTGTTCAAATGGAAAGGATGGGATTTGAACAGGAAACTTTTCTCCTGGAAAGACGTTCACTGTGCTGAATGCCTCTATGTGATCTCTGAAGATATAAAGGACTAATTTTAAACATGATTTAAACTCGGGAAAACTGGAATCATTGGGGGAAATTATTTTTACCCTAATATCGTACTATAAATTTTTAATGTGCTCTACTTGAGTATTTCCATTTTGCTTCCATTTTATTTCCATCCTCCATCCTACTCCACTACATTTATTTTACTCTAGTTACTTACAAATAAAGGTTTTACATACAAAACATATGATCAGCTATTAAGATATAATCATTTCTGTAGATGAAACTAACAAAAAACTATATAATCAGTTTCAGTATTAGGTACAATATAAAAATGCAGTTTACATCCGACTTCAGCGGTACATGCAACCCAGTAATTTAGAATATATGTATATAATAATATAGCATATAAAATGCCATTCTGCATAATGAGTAGTCTTACTTAAACTGCATTTACTGAACTACATTTACTAGTAATGGAGTATCTTAATCTTCTACCACTGAAGAGAATTTTTTAATTACACTCTTCTCTTTTTATGTTGCTTGTATGACCAACAACATTTGCACTCTGTAATAAATGTATTTCAAGTGCAATTACATACACTCCTTCAGCAGAAATATTAAATACACTCCTTCAGCAGAAATATTAAATACACTCCTTCAGCAGAAATATTAAATACACTCCTTCAGCAGAAATATTACATACACTCCTTCAGCAGAAATATTACATACACTCCTTCAGCAGAAATATTAAAATACACTCCTTCAGCAGAAATAATAAATACACTCCTTTGACAAAACCTTGTTTAAGTAAAAAAAATTACAAAAACGTACAGCAGCATTTTTATCAGTGGTGGAACAAGTGTTCAGATCTTTGACTTCAGTGAAGACTTTGACTTCAATTTCTTTACTTAAGTAAATGCATGTAAGCATTATTGTTATGTTCCCAGAAATTATCATCAAAATTTGAGAACATCTA
Organism: Seriola lalandi dorsalis; assembly: GCF_002814215.2. Classification (NCBI taxonomy): domain Eukaryota; kingdom Metazoa; phylum Chordata; class Actinopteri; order Carangiformes; family Carangidae; genus Seriola; species Seriola lalandi. Next base: position 176,311 of record NW_019525099.1, on the reverse strand, counting down.
GTTGGATTATAACCCCATGCGGCATCTGGTAAAGGTGGGGCTAATTCAAACTGCTGTTTAAACTGCTGAGTAGTAGCTTTTTTTGATAGATTGTAATTCATTAGTTGAGGTGTATTAATAATCTGAATCTGCAAAGGAAACTAAAGCTGCCAGATACCTGGAGGGGTGTAATAAGTGCCGCCAACTGTAGCACAGAAGTATTAAGTACCATGAAATGGAATTACTCAAGTGAAGTACAAGTACCTTAAATCTACTGTAAATCAAGTATTTGAGTAGATGTGCCTAGTTACCTTCCACCACTGCCTTTTACTGTAATGTACACATTGTGTTACAGCAGCCGGTAGCGTTTCCTGTTTACTGGGCGTTGCTGATTTTGCTGGTTGATGATTTCAGGCAAGTCTCCAAAACCTACAATTAAATCTAACTGAGACTCCTCACCACAGAGGAGTAAATTTAAATAATATATGTTTTAGTTTTCCAGGAAAAGAACGTTAACTCTGGCCTACTCACCTAAACCTTCAACAGGAAGAGTGCAGATGACTCCAGGCGGTCCCACGCAGAGACACTTGATCCGGCTAAACTGACTCAAACAGCTCAATGTGCTGAGCTGAAAAGTGCATGTTCAAAGACAGATTCTGAGTTAAACTGTACAATGGCGTTTTTAACACCATTCCTCCACGTAGTCAGACAACCCGATGAGTCTTCTTCAAACCCCGACCGTCCCCGTGAGACCGGGATAAAAAAAAATAGACCACTTGTGGATAATTATAGACCTTTCAGTGCTTTTTCCTGCATGAAACTTCCTTCCGCGGCCCAAACAAACCTCTGATGCCTCCCACGTCTGCTCAGCCACTGTACAGTGTTTTAAGAACTGTCTGTAAATACTGCCGTCTGTCTGCAAGCCGAGGACTACGATAGCCTACCTGTTCCCTCCTCTCAATGTGCCACACCTGGGATCAGTGACGTCACCAACACAATAGATTCTCATTATCCTGAGCGGCAGCATCATTCAGAGCCCTCCACCCCCTCACCACCCACATAGCCCGGGAAAGAGGCAATTAAAAGGGGCCATCTTTAATCCAAAGTGTCATATATCAAAACAGAATAAACAGTGTTTCATTGAGTGATGTGCACTGAGATCAAAGTCCCACTTTCAAATTAATGTTGCATTACCTTACATGTATCACCAGGTGGCACTAGAGCCCACAATTAAGAATAATGGCACTGAATTAAATGTTGACATGGCAGGTTGGTTGCAAAGATTATACAAGTAAGGAAATATACAACTCTCCCAAAAAAAAAAAATGTTTGTTGTCATCAGCACCCCGAGGTTGCCTGCCCCTCTCATTTCTTTAATGCAGGAAAAGCTTCAATCAAAATGATACTGTGCTTGAAGAATAAATCAACAATTGTCATTACAATGAACCTGGGTCAGAACTCCTTTTGAGGAAACGATTTTTACACCAAAATAACTATTACCCCATAACCCATGCAGAACAAATACTTCATGGACATTCTTGTGAGCCTTGAGAGATGGAGGGCTGCAGCTGACAATTACATTAATTGATTTGCATAAAATGTCCGAAAATAATGAAAAATTCTCATTGTGATCTTCCAAAGCCAAAAGGCGATGACTTCAGATATCTTCTGTCTAAACTAAAGAACAAGGCCCAAAGTTATTCTCTTTACAGTGATACAGTTGCTTGAGGTAATGACAGAGACTGCCTCTTCCAACAATTGGATGCAAGGGTAAAAAAAAAAAAAAAAAAAAAAAGTGTCCAAAGTAAAACTCTCATACATTAAGGTTACAGCATTTTAGAAAGGGCAAGTGGTACTAGTTAACAGAATATAAAGGAATGCTGTGGTGCTGGAGTTGTTGTTTTTTATTCTTATGTAGTTCTCCATTTGGGGTAAAGTGCTCACAAAATGAAAATGTGAACATCAAAAGTCCCATTTCATTTGAGCCAACTCATCTACTGATGAAGAACGTGATACAATCGAAATCCCAAGAATAGCTACCACTACTGACCTTGTGTTGATATTGTTTTTGCCATTACCCATATTGCTAAAAATACAAAGTTCTATTTAAATCAACTTGCCAGACAACAGATTTTAATCACAGAACTTTTATTTTTTTCAAAAGGGAGAAAAATCCACATTCTCAGGTAAAGAGTTGTGAGGAGGGAGTGGGGTCGAGGTGGGGGGAAAGAAATGTGGGACAACGTGAGAAGAAGGAGCCATTACATACAGCTGCTGGAAGGTTATACAGAATGATCATATGAGCCAATAAGCTTTTTCTACAGCACCGGCAAGAGATTTGACACAGATCTGCTTTAGTCAGGATTTTAAGAAAGAGCATATCAACAAGAAAAAGGGCAAAAAAGGGAGGGCTTCATACATAGTTTATCTTTCAGATTCTAACTTTTGGCCAGCAGCAATAGTTTTGAAGTAAGAAATCAACTTTTGGATTAAAAACTGGATAAACCATGGCACCCAAACAGTTTGAGATGGAAGGGAAAAAATAGGGGAGTAAAATGAAAATCAAGTGGAAGAGGGCAGTGGAAGAGCAGCCATCTTGTGGGAGGAAGCTGGGATCTAATCCACGCGAGTTCAGGAGACATCTGAAACACATGAAATGATTGATATTGTAAAACCAGCAGATGATCCTAAACTCTGAACACCGATTAAACAAAAAATATTCACGTAGAAGAAAATGGTTTACGATACTCACAACTAGCAGGCCGGGCTCCGTATCTTCGCATGATCTGGTCTTGTGTAAATTTCACAAAAGATTCATATTGTTCTGGAAGGAGAAGGAGGTGGAAATGAAGCTGTGTGCTGTAGTTTCAAACACCAAATGGAGCAGATGACTGAGTGTATGTCCACACTAAGCCGACTAATTATCATAACAGTTTTGTGTCAAAGTGACTTGCATCCACAGCAGTGATACCAGGTCTTTTTGCATAGATCTCTGTCCACACTGAAACACGTGAACAGGAAAATGTAAATCTTTCCTTTCACTTCATCCTCTTTTCAGTTGGCAAACAACAAGACTGCACATCAGAGTCAACATCTGGTAAGGCTCTCAAGTCTCAGCTTGTTAAACCTATGATCAGTCTCCTCCTGCTTTCTGTGATTACCTATACTCTGTTTCCATACAATCAATCCCATCATATACAGTAGTTGTTCTTAATTACAGTTTCTGTTGTCAGAAAAAAGAACAATTGTGGCTAATAAATGATATTGACCAGCAGCCATGCTAAAGTTGCTGTGCTGAAGTCATCTGACAAAATCAACAAAAAGTAGTTTAATGACAGATCTGCATTGACATTTATACACTCTACAATCCATTTTGGACAGGTTCTGTTATTGGGTAAGGAAAACATTAGCTTAGTGCAGACAGAAGGCCTAAAAAGAGATAAAAAAAAAAGATTATGTTTTTAAAAATATAACTGGCTTAACATGGACATACTCTCAGTACCTACAGCCTTGCGTCAGTGGCTAAACAGAATTGACTTATTTTATGGCACTTGTTCACTCCAGCTGCTATAATTCATTCCCTGCCCATTTACAGACTTGGCATTTAGAAGCTCATATAAACCCTGAGGAAGCCATGGATGCCAGCACTGCAGAAGTTATCAGATATGATGCGAAAAGATTCTCAAAAGGGAGGGGGAAGGATGTTTCTCATTACAGTCACACTTTTACTGATCTTCACTGCCAGAATGTAAAACATTTGGACCAGGTGAATTGTGAGTTTTGAAATCAAAGTCCTGGGGTTTTTTATATTTTATTTATTTTTAAAACAAGAAGGATTTTTACCTGCAAGTTTTGTGTTAAGGATCTGTTCGTACTCCTCCCGGATCTTCTCCTCATGATCTTTGAGCAGGCGCTCACACAGGTAGCTCACCTGCCTCAGTGTGAACGAAGGCTGGTCCTTCCTTGAGGCACCTGTGAAACACAGAATCAGATCAGCTTTAAAAAAAGGCTGAATTACAAACCTCTCCTGTGCAATGATAAGTCACCTTAGCAGAACTGTCCTCTCTCCAAAAATAGGTGCTCAGCCAGGTGCACATTTACAGCTTTGTTCTGCGTTGTCCCTCAGCTCTGCATGACCAATGGGGTCATGCAGCACTAATGTTGTCCCTTTCTCTGAGTCCCATCAATGTGTCCATCACAGCACACCTGGAGCCACTTCTAGTGAGGTGATTCATTACCCAGTGGTCTTTGAGGTCTGCTATGAGTTGGTTAGACTAAAATGTTTGTAAATCACAGGCAAGGATGGCAGGGCAAGGATGAAGGTTTAACAGCAGTCTCAGAGACAGAAAGAAGCAGAGTTAGCAACAGTCCAGTCAGTGTGATGTATGAGAGCGTTCTGGAGAGTGAAAGGAAAGAAGCACAGGATTCTGAAGGCCTGGGACTTGCATTACATCTCACACCTTAACTACAAAATTGTGCTTCACACGTCAAACTGCTCCACTGTTATTGCAGCACAAATGTGTTTACAATGAGGAGCAGAAGCAAAAAGAAAATATGCCATGTTTGTTAATATGAATGATCAATTATGCTGTAGTTGGACTGCAACAGTGGGGCCAGCGCCAAAAACGTGAATGTCTGCAACTGACCGAGTGCTGGAGTTTCCCCATTTGACGTTGCTTGTTCGAAATGAATTGGTGCAAAGAGTTTATTATGTCATCAGGGGGTGTTTACAGGCTGTGTTGCAAACTTACTGGCTTTGCTGCTTGAATTAGTGACTTTTCAGAGCCCCTTTCTTCTGCGATTATGTTGTTACAAATCTGAATGTTTGTAAACTGTCAACAAATGACTAAAAGGTTATGGTACTCTGCAGTCGGCAGCAAAAGAGAGGAAATTCTAAACTGTATACATGGCCCTAGTTCAATCTACAACTAACCTTAAAGAATCTATACATTTGGAATGGTGATTCCTTACATTTGAACCAATATAGTATGTATGAGACCAGAAGACATGGCTTCTGGAGTTGTAGTCCTCATAAAAATAAAAAAAAGTGTATGGATTTGTGTAAAGTCTACAGTAAATTCTCCTACCTGGTGGGGAGCTGGGAGCGTTAAGGGATGAACTGGGGCTGGGAGCGTCACTGGAGCTACAGGCCTCAGCCTGGTTGAAGGCCCCTTCCAGCTGCCGCCGCCTCTGGATCCGGCTGTACTCCTGACGGAGGTTCTGGAAAATCTGCTCTGTAAGGAAGCAAACAGGAACAAGGTCAAAAACTAAATGGACAGAAAGTGCTCACTCACATATGTTCCAGCAAAAGTTGCTCCGATTGTGATACTGGTATTGGAAATGCCTAAAATACTGGACCAGGAATTGGTGAGTTCGCGAGTCTATATGCACCAATCTGATATTTTGATTTATTGTTTCACCCAGATAAAACAGCAGTTTTCCCTGAAATCAATTATTTTTCGCTGGTCTAAAACAGTAGCCTACACAGGAAGCTGCTCTGGCAATCAGTGGCAGCTACTGTTATAGAGCGGTGGAGAAGAATTGATTCCTGGCAAATAGAGTAACATTAGCCATTGGCCAAAGTCACTAATAGGTGGACTGCAGTTCACGTCCAGACCCAGATGCTGTCCTATCCAGATCTGGACCTATAACTTATTGAGAACTATTACATTTTGACAGAGCTTTTCCCTTCTAACCGGTGTAGCTTTTCTAGCTTTTATGGCACTGGTCACATGATGCTACTCAGCCAATTATTGCGAGTCAGTGAGTGAGAAACACACACAGGGAGATGATATGAGAGACAGTCCAAGAAATAAGTCAGTGCGCCTCATCATATGACAGCTTGCAGACACAGGCTACAACAGTTTCAAATTCTTTTTCCATATGTTGTCAAATATGAAAAGACTCACAATGATCACTGTAAGTGAACTACTTCATTAGTATAAGCAAATAATTTAAACAGCATTTGTGTATACTATGATTACTATAAGCAGTTTCAACTGTAAAAAAAGAGAGAGACTCTATGGCATTCATGTATTAGATCATGTTTTACAAGGGGTTTAACTTGAGCCATGCCATACAGCTATCATATCACGCCCATACTGGGTTAGTCGTATTTAGCAGATTAAGCTAAGCTAAAAAAAAAACAAAAAACAAAACTTTGAACACATTGGTACAGAATCGGTATCAGCCGATACACAAGTCCAGGTATCGGAATTGGCAAAGAAAAAATGATATCTCTTGTTCCAACCAGTGGGGGCCCAGTGGGCTTGTACACAAGATGCATTCCAGGCTCTCTCACTAGTTTCAATAATAATAAATAAACATGCAAACAATGTTGTGAACCTCTACTAATTATAATACAACCATCATTAAGAACAAACATTTTAGGGTTTCAAGGGCCTAATGTGCAGTGTTCTGTTTAAGTCATGATTTTGATCATGAAAAGCTACTATTGATTAAAGCCATTTAAAATCTATCTTGTAGTGATTGTCCCAGGATATTGCTTTATATTCAATGAGTTGACCAGTGATTCACTGAAGGAATGAAACTACCAGTATTTTCAAATATTAGTCTTCAATGTATGTTCTTTCAATACTACACCCACCACAACCACATCCATACAATGTTGAATGTATTCTAGCATCAACCGGGACTACTGCAGGAAGACTTAATTGTCCACAGTATTTTTAAGATAAACTAGTGATGCTCACTTCCTCTGTGCTATCTGACACTTAAAATGGGCTCCAAAACAAAACATTCATTGACAGGAAGTAGAGGTCTGACATTAACATACCAACTACAGCTGTAGCAAACACACACGCACACAGCTGACTCAACACACTTTCTGATCTTGTGACTGTATTACTTTCACTTCTCTTCCGAAGTTTTTCATGACGTCGACATCATGCCAAGCTGCAGCTGGTGAAAAGGCTCATGTCTAAGCTGCAACTTAAGTCAGTTCTTTACTAAGCTGTAACAAAGTAAAAGCCTCTCATTCTTCTGAGGCCTGTGTAATGGTTGAACATATTCTTGAAGTTTTTGTGGATGTACATATTTGTCTAGAAGGATCTATGCGATACTCGACTGCAACGGATAGTACAGCCCTGATATATTCATGATAATCGCAGCTCCCATTTTCCTGAAAAAATACCTGTAAGTACATGTACTTAAGACAATTATCTGCTCTTATATTTAGGATATATGGAAACTTAAATTTGTTTAATGTTACTCTGACTTTGAAGCTGGAGCTTAACAATGTAAAAAACAGCAACAACAGCAGGTTTGATAGTCTGTTGTGCATTCAGGGATGTGATTGAGGGTTGTTTTCTTTCCAAATTTGCTTTCTATCTCTGTATTCATCTTGGTGTCACAATTATTTCATCTACCCAAGCTGTAAATAAGGACAGAAAACAGAAATCTGTGCTCTGGCATTCACATTTTACAGTATGTTGTCAGAAAAACCAAACCCATTGGCCCAGCCTTAAACACAAAATATGAAAATTGTCATATAAATTTACTTGTTTCTTGCATTACAAAGATGGTGGCTTGCAGGTAATGCTAAGGTCCTCAAAGATGTCACTGTCTTTCATGCATTTGGGCACACCAAAAAAGATTTGAAACTGTCCCTGCTCACAAACGTACTTCCACCATGACATTATAAAAACCACAATAAAATTAATGAGACAGTGGATGCCTGTGAGGAAGGATGTCAATTTCAAAACTTACAAAGTGCTTTAGAAAGCAGTTATCAGTATAGTGAAGCATGTGCAATTGGTTGATTGATAGAATTGGCTAAAAATAAACAATTTTGATAACTAGTTAACTGTTTTACATGAAAAAACAGCAAAACTTCAGGTTCAGCTTTTTAATTGTTAGAGTTTGCTGCATTTCTTGATAGTATATTTAATATTTTGAGGATGTTGGACAAAAACATACATTTAATAATGTCACCTAGTACTCTACTGTGATTGTGATTGGCATTTTTCGTATTTTTTTAATATGTTTTATAGACCAAAAAATTATTAATCAAGAAAATAATGGTCAAAGTAATCAATGATGAAAATGACTGTTAGTGACAGCCCCATAATTTTCAGTAGATTTTTTAAATCAATGTGAAAATTCACAGGTACGGACTTAAATAAAATACAAAACAACACAATACAGGTGGTGCATGTGCATAAAGCTATGATGGGTCATGAAAATGTGGTCCCTGCACATTGGTTAGCTACTTATCTCTAGATCATGTTCCTCATTAGGCTGAATCTTATGCTGCCTTGCTGTCCAGTGTCAAAACAGCTTAAACATGGGTCACAGACTGCACCACACATATCTGATTATAAAAGGTTAATGTTCAAAAACGTCCTTGGAAAAACAACAGAAAAACACCATGGCCTCAACCAGAGCTGATAACGAAATGTAGAAGAGGGACTTTATCTAGCAAAATTCACACGTGAAGTCGCTATACATGTTGAACCTCTATCTAGGAACTGTGCCTCATTTATCTTGGGTGGGGAGGGAGAGTTAGAGGCCATGTTGCCACTTCAGCCTACTCTCCAGTAAGCTTGTTTGGCTAGCTTCTCTTATGCCATTTTCATGCCCTGGAAAGCACTCCTAGCTTGAAATGTGCTATAAAAATAAGATAATTTCTCTCATTCTAGTCATTTTAACAAAGCTGTTATATGTGGTCATGCATTACTGAACTGGTGCCTTAACTGAGACCCTTCCTCTTGCTGCATGTGGCCTCTGAAAGCTTCCAGTATCAACAATACAGGGTCCTAATCCAACAGACTCTGTTTGTTTAGCTACCACTGGGCTTTTCACTCTTAATAGAACTATGTCACTGCACAGATCAACGTCATCCCCAACCCATGAAGGGGCTCAAACTAGAGCTGACAATGATGATTAGCAGCTTACTAGATTGACAGAAAATACACAGCAATAAAGAAAAATTACCTAATATTCAGTTTACAGCTCCAAGTATGAAGATTTGCCGTTTTTTTCAGTTTTATATTACTGTACACGACATATCTTTGGGGTTTTTTTTTAATGTAAATCTGGCAAAACAAACATTGAATATGTGACCATCAGCTCTGAGCAATTGTGATGGGCATTCTCACTGAATTTGGACATTATATAGTCTAAGCAATTTCCTGAAAGATTAATCAGCAGGTTAATCAATAATTACAAGAAGTGACAGGTGAAGCCCTACCTATATCTAACCCCGGCTTTTCAACGGAAAGAAAACAACAAGAAGAACAACAACTATATAATTACACAGGTATTTTTATAGTAAAATAAGATCAGAGAGAAATTAGGTTGATGTCCCCACAATCAGCCCCCAAGTATCACAAACCTAGAATTCAGGGGTTAATTGAGTAAAAACAAAACATCACACTACTAGTACCTCCTAGCAGGGTGATGTTTTATTTTTTGATGATGTTTTTGTACAGAGAATGGGTATGGCAGATCTTACAACCTCTGTTTAAAAATTTCCTGGGGGAAACCCTGTATTACAAATGGGAACCCAGTGTGATTGTTGTTAAAACACAGACTGTATAAGCAGGTGAGCAAGAAAGAGCATGGTGGCTCCAAATCTAACTTTGTTTGGTACCATAATTCTGTGTATTTCTGTAATTTAGTGTTGATAAAACACTAAGTATAAACACAGTTGCAGACTTCAGTCTCTAAATGCAGACAAGAGATTAACCTATGACAGCAGTCTCATGAATGGGTTGAGGTGGTTGAATGTTTATCTCCTGCATAGTGAATGTAGTAAATTCAGATTTCTGATTTAAACGAGTTGAACACTGTTAGACATTCATGACCGACAGACGATTATCATTACTCCTGGCTTCATCTGACTTACAAATGAAAACCCTCTCCTGCTGCCTGCCACTTCTAGTTTCTGCCAACTACTGGTAGCTCAACTCTGGTCGTTGCTTGGCAACAATGACCCTGCCACAACCAGGCCAAGTAATCAATCACAGAGACTTCCGGGAGCCACAGGAACACAGCGGAGAAAGCCTTGGCTAAAAAGCTTAGGCACAGGCCAAACAGTGAATACGACAGGAGATCGGCCTGATAGATTGGACATGGTGTTGGAGAGAAAACAAAGCTGACTCATTTCATTTCACCCTCCCCTGCTACATGATTGTTGGGGGAGGTGGGTTTCAAATATCCCAACTGCCAGGAAGGAGGTTTGATGTATTAGGGGTCAGTTTAAGTTACCGATCTGCAGTAAAAGATTTAAGAATGATGGCTATTAGTTTAAAAACAGCAGAAATATCAACCCTAATAACCCTAACCATGGACTATCAAGACAATTGCCACAGAATAAATTATTTCCAGACACTATTGATTAACTCGGGTAGGGCTAGCATTAAGTGGTCTAAAATCTGAGAGAGAGTACTTGTCCACTTTTTAACAACAATATCCACTAATGATGTATATGGTTTTTATTAGCAAGCTGCCCGCCTCTACTTATTACATGCTTGATAAGCTACCACTGAATTGTTTTTTGGAGGAATAAACTTCATATATTCTGAAATGATGGCAACCTTGATTTAATCCACATAAGACTGGTCAAGAGTATACAAGTAGATTGTTATACACTATATTTCTACCATGGTAGCCGCCCCTGCACCATATTTTGCACACATGTAATGACTTGCCTTTATTGATCATGTATTTGTTTCAATGGAGGAAAAAAGAAAGACACTGACATCTGGTTATTTTACCCATCAACAGGGTCTTGAATTTCCAGAAACTTTAGCAAGGACCACTATTGCCAGGGATGGACACAGTGAGAGATATAAAATTAAAATTTTGAAAAAAAAAAAAAAAAAAAAAAAAAAAAAAAAAAAAAAAAAAAAAAAGAGCACAAGCATCAGTATTGGTATGCAGTATCGGGAGAGAAAGCGTTGGATCGAAGCATTCCCACCAATTGCCATTGCAAAATGAAATTATCTGTTCACTGCTAAAAGATTTCTCTGTACTGTGTTTTAGTAATTCATGTACAAATTCCATTGTTACTGCTTCCTGACTTGCTGACCATAGAGCAGGCTATGTTTAGCCCATAATGCTTGAATACTTTTGCAGCATGACCCAGGTTTTAGGTCTGAACTATGACCTGCGCACCTTTCTGTCCAAGCTGTAAACCAGAGAAGAGTCAGCCAGCCTAGCCTTTCAACTTTCAACATCATATCCAAGGAAAACACCAGGCTCATCTGTCATCTTGGGGAATTTTTACCAGAGCACAAGCCCAGACTGGCAGCATAAGAATGAGGCAGAGGAAAATGGAGAGAGTGATCCTATCTATACAATGAAGAAATTACCTAATATTGTCATATCCCTGTTTTTCGCCTACACACACAGCCCTGTTCACCACAAGCAAACCTGACTAGCTGGAAAGCAAGTGTATGTAGAGACAAGTGGGCGGGATGACGGCTGACCTTTCGCTAAAAACAAAACTGCTTTCACTTGGCAAACCACAGCAGAAAGGCAGGCTCACTGCACTAGTCCCATGAGGGGCCTCTTTCTGGGTGAAGGTGAGCATAATACCTGGTTTCTGGACCTCATGTCTACAGCAGATAAATCTACAGTACTTTACCCATGCAGCTGCTGCGCTATAATTCAGCTAGGCAGTCAGGGTCTGAAAGAAATGGAACACACTGAAGGCCTGTTAGATTCTTAACGTAAAGTCCAGTCTAGATAAGCAACGTCAGTCCAGACAACCTCAAATAAACTGATCCTAATGATTCATTTTGTGTACTAATACGCAACATAGCTACAATGTAAACACATCCCTGTTGAAGAAACATAATAAGCAAGTCAGATTGCATAAATTGCATGAACAACAACAGGGGCAAGAAAATATGTCTTCATCTCCAAGAGAGAGCAACTTCATGGAACTGCCTTGCACCTTTTTTGGAAACAAAATACACTTACACAGATCACCAGAAGAAATAAATGCTTTTTACATGAAGCCAATTGTGATGACATCAATATCCAAAACCTTTCCTGGCTTTCTCTTCGAGTAGCCACTTTTATACAGAGATCTCGCTATATTGCTGTTAAGACGACTCCTCGATACGCCGCCTTTGCTTGTTTACACTGAACCAACAAAGCTGGCCCGATGCCACCTCAGAGTGTGATTTTAGATCGCATGCCGGCTTTTCGGAGTCAGAGGTGTGACGTGTAATGCAATAGCTTTGGCGTCTGTCACATCATGCCATGCCTTTTTTTTTTTTTTTTTTTTTTTTTTTTTTTTAAACACATGTGGATCTGGCTTTGCACCTACCATTGCTGCCAGATTGATGCCGGAACAACGCTGCCCGCCCATTCTGTGTTACCTTTAATGCAGAATGCCAAAGCGGAATAAAGGCACGACATTCCCCCCTTGAACAGACTGTGTAAGAGGGGATAGGGATGTGCGCCACCCCATTATCATCTTGCACTGATGTGCACCATGAAGCACATTTTTTCTTACAGTGCTAAGCCAGAAACGACAGAGACCATGCTTTGCCCTTTGTTTTAATAAATGATGCCACAGATACACTGTGCAAATTGGGAGTGTATGGGCTCTTATTAGTTTGTTTCAATGAAAATAATCCTGACTGACAGCTTACATTTCACTTTCTTTTTTCAGGTAACACAAGACATTCTACCTCATCACTGCAGGTAAATCTTCCATGAAGAATGACAACAGAAACCAAGTCAAAGAGCACAGAATTAAGGGGGGTGCTGCCTGACAGCCATTGATAATCTAGAATTAAAAAAAATAAAGTTAGAAATAAGGAGATTTAAACCTCTTTCAATTTAACCACTTGAAGTAGGAGGAGACATGCAGCTCAACACAGTCACTGGGTGCTTATTAGGGATGGAACAATTTGTCCAAGCAGTTACATGCCTATAAAAACTGGTTATGAGGAATGCATCTATGCATTACTGATTTCTTCACTGTCATTGGAATTGTTATTATTTGGTGGCAAGATGGAAGACAAACTTCACAACAACAGGAGGGTTAACAGGGATCCTGAGGTAACCCTGCACTTTATGATATGCTGTGCAATAGGCACATAATGTTAATGTAGGAGTTAACAACAGGGCTTAGTACAGTTAGCAGAGCTTTCTCAGTCTTGTAACCCTCTCACATTTTTTTCTCTCAAATGAATTTGAGGACTTCGAGCAATTGCATTAATTAGAATTCAAAAAGTCCAAGGATTAGGCATCACTACTGTCATGCTGCTCATACCTCAGTGACTGGCACATACAATAAGCTACTGGATAGCAGTGGAGACATCTATGTAATTATCTTGTGTCTACTGAAGCTAGTGTTATATGCGACCCACAACGTCCGATGCTCACAGCGGAGCTGCACTTTCATGTCAACGGTAGAGAAGAGTGCAGGCATAAAGGAAATGAACAATGCCTTCCAGGCCTTAAGAGGAACAGAAATGGTTATGGTGCATAATGATAACCCCCACCTCTATGCAAGACGATTGTGGTGCTAAAGCAAAGGTACATTACCCAGACAGTTCCTAATTAGCAGCCTGTGATGATTTGCCTGCTGCTGTGATGCCATTTGTCTTGTCAGGAAAGCCAACAGGCTAGGTTGTCACCCAAGTGTTAAGAGTATAAGCAGGATCTTTTGTTCCAGTTTTCAAATTAATGTTTAATGAAATATATCTGTATATTAATTAACCCACACCAAAGCTGCAGATGGTTACGGTAAATCTGATTATGGCAGTAATATAGCTATATTCAACTTTCCCAGTGCTAGACATAGTATTTGGTTTAACTAAGGAAAAAACTTCTCTACGTTAATATTTTCATTAACGAATCAACATTAGCCTATGTAAGCTAACTCAGCCAACTATGCCACAATACAATGAGCTGGCAAGAGGCCACCAACAAATACCTATAGAGCCACTTCTACCTTTTGCGTCTACTGATTTTAATTACGATGATTAAAATTGTCTGCATCGGGAACTAAGCGACGACGTTCGCCTTCCTGACGTTAGCTTAGCCGGGCTAACGTTTAGCCTCCAACCCCCATTCTGATTCTCTCAACAAGCTAGCTATCCATTCCATTCCACTCCACCCAAACCCCCTCCCCCATGACACCCACCCTGAAACGCAGAAAAAGACGCTAAATCTGGTTTAATTTCATACCTGGGGTGAGCCTGTGTTCGCCTCCTAAGGCCGTAGGAGACATCGAATGCGTTGGGCTGTCGACTGGGGGACGGAGGTTGCATCTTTGCGGGGACGGAGTGCCAGGAGTCCCCGGTAGTGGATTGCACCTTCTCCGTTTGGGAGACTGGGGACTGAGGAGGGCCTCAAACTCCATCGACCGTTTTAACGTAGCTCCACAAGCCATGTTAGCTAAACAAAACGGGGAAACAAAATAAGTTGGAGAAAAAACGACCCGCAAAAACTGGGGGTTTAACGGTCGTACTTTGTACGTTTAACGTTTCTCGAATGTGTTCAGTCTTTCTTCCTCTCCACAACAACGGATTTTCTTCTCTGAGTGGTGAGCCAACGACCGAGCCTGCTTTCTGAATTTTTAAAACGTCACAATGGCAGAGCCTACCATTAGAAGAAAGAGGGGGGTTTTAAATATTTAAAACATATTATTTTGATGTCCAATTATTTGAATTACAGTTGTTATCGACTATTACTTTTCATTCATTCAATACGTAATAAATACTAGAATCAGTTGTGCTTTTGTGATCTATTCGCCATTTTTACGCCGTATTTTCTTGCTGCCCAACCCTATTGTTGTTGTTGCTCGCTTTCCGTTGAACTCAAATTGAAGGTTCACGAGACGTCTGGTGGTGGTGGTCAGGTAACTCAGGTAGATTAAAAGTGACCTCCAGTGATGTTAGACTTTAATCTCCTTAAGAAAAACAAGATTTTATTATTTTTTTAATGTCTGTCAACAACAAACATCCCCATGTTCTATTTTTGTCTATTTATGACCCTTGAAAACCAAACACAAGGTTTGTGGATACATTATTGATGGATATTAGCTAGCTGAAAACATGTAGCACACTTGGTAAGTTTTAAATAGTTAAATGTTTAAAAATGATTTATTGAACAGATATAAAAATGTATGATCAGAAAACCACATCAGTGTAGGTGTGAAATGGTACAGTATACTGTAGCCTAAGTTTGTTTGTTTTTGTGCAATTGTTTGGAAATGCATTGTAAAAGGGGTAAGCACAGTAAGGTGCAGCTGCGCTCTGCATCTTTTCAGACTGCAGAAATCGCGTGTTATATGTTGTATTGTTTTTTAACTGTTGTATTGTTTTTTAACTGTGGCATTTGAGTAACTGCGTTCCCTATCCGTGCATCAAGTATAATTCTTCTGCAGTTGCTCATGTTATATAATGAAAAATGCCAGCTGAGGGTCCGTGCATGAAGTATAATTCTTCTGCAGTTCTTTACGTTGTATAATGAGAAATGCCAGTTTAGGGGGTATTGCCTAATTTCATTGTCTTGTGCTTAGTGCAAAAACATGTTGACGTTTGTGAGCTCGTTCTTCGTTAGCCAATACTGCCCAAACGCTGTTAACCATTTGCGTGTGTTATTGCCCCATTTAATGAAGGCATGCTATTAAATTCAGCGCACCTAAATGTCAGTTTGTTCAATTATCCAACTTGTACCAAAGGTCCTCTATACAGAGAGTTTCTCTGCTGTCTCTGCTTGTACAATGAAAATTGAACAAGGAAGTCCGAGCTGGAAACAGTGATAGTTCTTCTTCAAAGTAGCCCAAATGTTGAACGAGAGCAAAGCTAAATAAATAAACAAACTGTCTAAATAATGAACATAATTCATAACTGTTATAGGTTTTTTTCTGCTAGCCCACAACTGATTGGGAATAAATTTCCATTGAACACTGGAATTATTATAGGGTCTTATGATAAATGTATGTAGCTATTCACCAATTTATTAATTTGATTAAGGTTACTTAATCTGTTACTTATATTCTTACTTAAATAGTAATGCATACTGTTGGAAGTGGGGTCATGTGACTACTGGGCTGAAGAGCAGCAGGAGAACAGGGCCCAATTCACCCTCAGACTCACAGACTTGGAGGCATGTTCCCGGTAAATTCGTGAGGAAATACGGCTGTCTAACTAACGACTCTTAAGTGGGAGTTGGTCATAAAGCCGTGCTAGCTGGGCAAATGGCCAACTGGGGGCAAGATAGCAAATCAATCAATTATCAAACTACCCATGGAGAGGAATTACTGAAAGGAAATACTACTGGGAAGTATTTTACAATTATCAATTAGATAAGTTGCATTTTAACATCTCCTTGTAAAAATGATAGAAATCTATGAAGATTTTCACTGATCAGATGTTTCTTTGTAGAGTTTATTCATTTATTTATTAATTCATTTGTTTATTCATTTATTTTCTGGGGGGGATGATTACATAAGGAGTGGAAATATGAACTACTATTTAGTCTACCATAAATTATATAAATAATTAATGGTTGGATAATTGATAACAGTCATTTCCAAAATTAAGACATTGACACATTTATAAGACATAAACAAATTCAAGGACAATTGCAACAATTTTTAGAATGCAATAAATATTAGGCTACATATTACAAACACAAACTCTCCACCTCTTAGTGTAACACATCTTATCACATCTGTCTATAGTTTCTACAGAATTTGAACATTATAACCTCTACAAGGGTAAAACTTCTACTGGTAAACTGGTATGATCATCCTTTATGTTGAATTTTGAGCACAGTGTGTATGAAAATGCAACTGTACTCCTGTTTCTCATCTCCAGTCTCTTGCCCCAAACACCCCAATTTTCAGATTTTTATTGAAATACAAAAAGTAAGCAGTAAACTGCCTAAGGTTAAAAAAATAAAATAAAGTTTAGGTCACCAAAAACTGAAAGGTCATTGAAAAATCAATTATTCATTGGTTCCATGCTTTATTTTCAGAGACACTGAATTATGAGGTGTTCCAAAACTTTTGACCAACAGTATATCTTCCTGCTCTTTTTTTTTTTTATTTTTTTTATTCCAAATTCTGGCATCACAAATTCCCAGTATCCAACATGTAACCTCTGGGAGCAAAGATCTACTCACGCGATTGATACAGAGACAGATACACTTCATTGCACACACCAGATGGGTAAAACTAATGGAATTTGCTTGAATATGAACACATAAAGAGTCAAAACAGGATATGGTCAAGTATTATTCTTAATCAGTTGATACAGTGGTTTAAAGGTGTTCTGAATACTATCCACTGACCTACAATCAGCAAGCGTTACAAGACCTATGTGATTCTCTATTTTTGTAACCTTATGTGCAGCTGTGAGTTTAAGTCAGTGTGTGCTTTACTGCAGCTGCCAGTTGTCTCTGTTGCAAAGAGTGTTCTAGTGTCTGTGCTCGTTTTCTCTTCCTGGCATGTGCCTCATTTACCTCAGCACACTGCTTGGATTCATGTGGTGAACATTGTGTGAAATCCTCCCATGCATGGGGCTTTTGTGGAGTCCTGGCATTCATGTGCAGATAGGATAGGCAACCCACAGCGTCCTCTGTTCCTGCACATCAGTGACGAACACTCAAACATAAGCAAGCATACGAACAACTAGTTGTGGACTCAAAAGTTAAGTCAGCAGTTCAGTTCACAGGACACAATATTATAGGAGTGAGAGCTTTAAAGCAATGACATGGGAGGCAGAGGGTCAAAAGCTAGGGGTTAGATGGCCACATTTCATCAGCTCACTTAAAAAAGCCCAATATAGAGTAAACCTTTTGCTTGACCTAAACAAATGCATAGCGGTGTATTTCCACAGAATTATATTACTAGTTAATCTTCCTTCCAGACCTACTTATCATCAGAAAACACATTACAAAATTCCTTGTGTCCTACTTGCAAATAGATAATTATATACTGAAATCACACCATGTTAATCATACTAATTGATTAGATAAAAGTTCACATAATCTAACTAATTCCCAATGCTGTAATTGTTATGATTTAAGTAATGTGTAATGATGACAAAACTAATACTTGGGGTTAATGTTTTCTCCTTACATACACTGTTTTACAGTTGTTGTAATTGCATGTAAAACACAAAATGTCCCACAATTCCCACATTTCATAGACTTTCTAATGTTTCCGATCACTTGTACTAAAAATATTCAGGACTGTGATTCAGTTTTTACCACAATAGTCTTGTTTAAAAAGTCAAGTTATGCCAGCTCTAATATTTTGATGACGATGAATCCTACTATTAGGTATTGTAGATTTGATTCTTAATCTCCAATCACTTGATTTTAATCAACATCTTCACCACGATCACACTTCCATTAACATTTCCTAGACATTTTTCCATCTGTATAGCTACTTCTTCATTTCAACTCTCCACATCCTTCATTTGCTGACATTTAGCTGCTGATTGTTGACCTTTTCTGAGATTGAGTGGAGACGAGTGGTTCTGGTTCTGTGCATCTCCTCCTCAGAGATACAAGTGAGGTTGTTGTCCTCTGTGGACGGTGGTTCTGGGCTTAAGTCCTCTGAAGGCATTTTACACCTCCCAATCTCACAGAACCTTTGTAGGAACTGCAGCAGAGCAACTCTGAGCTCTCTGCAGCGCAGGGCATACAGCAGTGGATTGACTGCAGAGTTAAGCAGGCAGAGGGTGCTGCAAAAGGCGAAGGCCCTCTGTTGGGTGTGGGTCAGGATCACAGAGACATCAGCTATCATGAAAGAAAGCGCAGGAAGCCAGCAGCCCACCAGTATGAGCAGGATCAGGCCAAAGGTACGAGCCAGCCGGATATCCATCCTCATTCGGGCATGGCCTGTCCCTGCTGCTCCCTGGAGGCTTGTCATGGAGGATTCATGACGGTGGGCCTTCCACAGGATGAGAGCGTAAG